>NC_047084.1:240512182-240814222 GCF_902459505.1 Geotrypetes seraphini | reverse complement strand
CATGGAAAGGGTTTGAAGTTAAAGTCCTGGGCAAGTATGTGGGAAGGGAAGGAAGGGAGAATTTGTTCAGAGATGTTTGGGGCTTGCATAGAACTAAAACTGTACACTGGCACTGGTATGGTAATCTTTGTTTTGAATTTTATAATAAAAGAAATACAAGTAGAAATAAAGAAGTAATGAAGAAAACAGGTAAATAAATGGGGGTGAGGCAGGGGGCAAGGCTAAGGGACCCAGTGTACTTGTGTGCCTAGGGGCCCTCAAATAATTAATCCTGCCCTGGTAGTGGTGGTGGTGGGGAGGAGGTATTTGTTGCAGTGCCTTAATAAACAGGCAAGATAATTCATCTGGGATAGGACTGGGGAGAAGTAAATAGTTCATATAAGAATCTTTCAGTTCTCTTCCCAGTTTCTATTCTGCCCACCTATCTTCACAGTCACTGACTAGATTAGATCTGTTCTTCAACACTAGCTTTTACTTACAATAGTATAAAACAGTTCAGACATAAATCTTGTGGATGAAGCTCATATTTATAGCACGAACACAAGAAAGGTTAAGTAACTGAAAGTAAAAGAGAGCGTGGTTGTAAAGGTTAGGAAAGAAAAACTGAAATCCCAAATGGCACATAACCGGGCCCAGGTCGCTCAATGAAAAATGATTGATTTTGTTTGTTGGTGCATGCACTCCACCTCTCTTGCTCTGGATTAGGAAGCGACAAGCTCCCCTTCTTTTATTTCTGCCAAGTGTTTTTCCTGCTAATTCAATAAGGTTTTCTGGGTAAAGCCCCACTCCTGACCTCTCTCTCATTTGTTAACTCTTAAAACAGCCTCAGCAGATGGAACAGCAGTCTGTGCCCTCCTCATCAGGCTTTAGGCCAACTCGTCTGCGACAAATCAATACACAGCGTACCTTTAAACATGAAATGCTGGCAGTACTTCACATTGGCTCCTGGTTCTCTTTAATACTTTTAACCACTGAAATGATAACATAGCAGATGATGGCAGATAAAGAGCTCTGTGGTCCATCCAGTCTGCCCAACAAGATAAACCCCTAGTATATTATTGTAACATAGTAAAAGACAACAGATAAAGACCATCCAGTCTGCCCAATAGGTACATGCATTCTAAAGCCATGATTAAATTAAATTGTATTTTTTTCTTTGATATTTCTGGGCCATGGGCCATAGAAATCTGCCCAGTAGTGTCCTTAGGTTCCAGCTACTGGAGTTGCTGTAGAAGCTCACTCCAGCCTTTCTTTTTTTTTTTTAAAAAAAATTATTTATTTTTTCATTATAAATCAAGCATTAACTTGTACAGAAAGGAAATTGAAGCAAAGAAAAAAATAAAAAATAAAGATTACATACTAAAAGAAATCAAGTATAAACTTAAATTTCAGCTCAAGTCCTCAAAAAGGATCCAAGATGGGTAATGAGTGAGTATTAAAGAAAATTACATATAGTAACAAAAATAGCAAGCTAGTTGGTTGAAACTAGGGCATCCTTTCCTTTTAACACTCAGATCTCATCTTTCTCCAAGCGTGACGTTGACAGTTGGAAAGGATCAAAGAAAACAAATTTATGTTGTCGATAATGTGTTACACATTTGCATGGGTGACGTAAGTAATAAGTCGCCCCCCAGAGCTGTAACACTAGGTTTCATCAGCAAAAATTCACATCTCCTTCTCTTTGTGTCTTTAGCCACATCTGGGAACATCTGTATTTTACAACCTAAGAATTATTTTTGCTTATTCTTAAAGAAAAGTCTCAGCAACCAGTTTTTATCTGGTGCGAGAGCTACTGTTAGGAGTAAGGTTGCAGGAATCACCAATTCTTTATCAGATAGTTCCAACAGATTTGATATATTAATTGGATTATGTTCCAGTTCCTGTTGTTGTCGGTCTTGTAACTTATTTGGAAGATAGTAGACCTGTGTACCCTCAGGAACCTCCAATACTTCCAACATATAACGTTTCAACATTTCCCTAGGCGCTACCATAGAAGCCCTAGGGAAATTAATCAGTGTGAGATTATTATTTCGGGAAAAGTTCTCCAATGCCTCCAATTTCCTTCTCAAATTAATATTGTCCTTAATTAATGTTTCACTAATTTGCTTGGAGGTCTTTAAATCTTGGTGGACAGTCTGTAAAGAAGTTTTAGAGTTCTCTACTTCAATCTTCAAATTGTTTATCTCAGTTTCTTGGCCCTTAAGTTTCCCTTCCAGCTGCTGTAGCTGGGGTTTTATAGATCTTGCCAAATTGGCTACAAGATCCCATAAGGAATCAAGTGTTACCTTCTGGGGTTTTTCAATTTGAAACAAGTGTGAATTTAATTCAGTTTGCTCACCCTCTGGCAGCGTAGCTCGTCGAACGACCTGCTGGACTCTTCAATCTCCATATTCAAACTCCTATGCACAGGCAAAGAGTCCATTGCCATACTCCCCTTCTCGTTCTCTTTGGTCTCCGAGAGGAGGTGAACTCTGGCCTCCGAAAGTACCTCCACCCGAGGGGAGCTGGTGGATTGAGGGCCTGGGGGAGGTGCTCTAACGTCGGGACTCAGCGATTTTTCCAATCCCATAGAGATCGCTTCGGTCTTGCCTCCACGAAGCATCTCCTGAGGGAAAATCACCGACGGCAATGGTATGCCCTGCATTCTCCTCATCAGCCATCACGGGGTGCTGCGAGGCACCAGCAGCACTTCGTCCTCTCCTCTTCAGCATTGCCAATATTTCAGGTAATACAGTAGCAGAAAATTTAATTTGGGGCAGCTTTCAAAGACGTGTAGCTCAGCCAACATAGCATGCGACCATCTTGGAACTCTCTCTGGCCCACTCCAGCCTTTCTAAACCATCTCCAAATTACTGGAGTTTTCATCGAAGCCCTCCCCAGCCCATCCTAAACCGTATAACTATATACAAGTCACGGACCTTGCAGGTCTGCCCAGTACTGGCCTTAGTTCTTCAATTTATACCCTTCATTTTCTGATTAGAGATTTGTGCTCATCCTACCTTTTTTGAATTCTGTCACTGTTTTCCTTTCCACCACCTCTCTCGGGAGGACATTCCAGGCATCAACCACCCTCTCTGAGAAAAAGAATTTCCTAACATCTATCACCCCACAACCTCAATGTATGCCCTCTAGTTATACTATTTTCCCTTCTCTGAAAAATATTTAGCTTTGTATTAATACAGTACCTTTTAAGTATTTAAACATCTATATCCTGTCACCCCTGTCCCTCCTATCCTCTAGAGCAGTGTATCGCAAACTGTGTGCCGCGAGATGCTGGGGAGGAGAGGCACCGGCTGACTGACTACAGGACGTGCCTCTCACGGCGAGAGGCACTTCTTGTAGACAATCAGACGGCACTAGAGCCTCTCCTTCTTTCCTTGTGTCTTCCCTGCCAGCACCCTCCACTGGCGGCTCAGGACCTGTCTGAAGGGCCTTTGTGCATGTGTGACCATTGAAGCAATGATGTCACACATGCGCATGATTTCATTGCGTTCACGTCTGCGCAATTCCAGATGCCTCGAGCCGCAGCCACTACGTTTAGTGTGACGTGGTTCGACAAAGTTTGCAGGACACTGCGTTAGAGTATACATATTCAGGCCTTCCAGTTTCTTTCTCACGTCTTGTGGCACAAACCCCCTACCATTTTTGTCACCTTTCTCTAGAACGCTTCAAGTCTTCTTATCTTCTTCACCAGATACGGTCTCCAAAATTGAACATAATACTCCATGTGGGGCCTCACCAATGACCTGTACATGGAGGAGCAAGAAATTATGATGACACAGAAGGAAGACTGGAAAAAATATTTAAAAGGAGGAACTTGAGGGCAGAGAGAATGCCACGATTAATCAGAAACAGAGGTTTGAATTTAAACTATAGACAGAAAGGTTGGAAAATTGTTAGTTTTTCAGTAAAGATTTCTATGCCAGCTGGGCTGGATCAAGGCAATAACTATATTTTGCCCTTCTCCTCCAGCCCTGCAGTGATCAGAATTAATACAGTATGTTATTTACTGGAAGGTCATGGGGAAGCAGGAGAGAATTGTGCCAGTATTTGATCCCTTAGTCCCTTTGGCAGCTCTGAAATACAGAGACCTATGAGGCTCAAATTGAAAGGGGAATAGAGAATTAACATCATCTCCCTTTATTCACAGAAATTAGTTCCTTTATTATATCTTATGGGAGACATTGATGTTTTGACTAACCCCCCTCTTTTACTAAGGTGTGCTAACCGATTAGTGTGCGCTAATCGAATTAGCGAACGATAAACGTATCCATAGACTAACATGCACACGTTAGCATTTGGCGTGCGCTAAATAGATTAGCACGTGCTAATCGGTTAGCGCACCTTAGTAAAAGAGGGCCTAAGTGGGCTCATTTCAATGTACTCTTCCAAAGAAATAGCATGGCAGTAGCAGGAAGAGGTTATGGGCAGTGGCGTAGTAAGATGGTTGCGGGGGTGCCGTCCGCTCTGGGCATGGTCTTCCTAAAGGTACGCAACAAGACTCCCAACAAAAATATGCCAGAGGAACTTCAAAAGACTCGGCAATGAGGCAAAAAAGGTCTACGGGTTCCCACAATGGTAGCGGTGAAGAAAACAACTCAAAACTAACAACGTTGTTAGTTTTGAGTTGTTTTCTTCACCGCTACCATTGTGGGAACCCCTAGACCTTTTTTGCCTCATTTCTGAGTCTTCCTAAAGGTACAGCACCCCTCCTCCTCTTCATCTCCATCCCCCATTCTTTTCCTTGTCACGTACGCACTCCTTGCCTTCTCCCGAACCTTTTTTACTTCCCCGGCACGAGGTTGCTTCCCGCATCAGCACTCTCTGTGACATCACTTCCGGGATCCACACCCAGGAAGTGACATCACAGGGTGAGCTGCCAACAACATGGTCATGTTGCTCATGCAGCAGAAGTTAAAAAGGTATGAGGAAAGGGAATGGGGGGGCTTGTGCGTGGTGAGGAGGGGGGCGGGGTGCCACTGCCCTGAGCACCGCTCATCCTTACTATGCTACTATACAGGAGAGATGGGTGGAGTTTGTAATGAGGAAAGGAGTTCATTGCCCCCCAACTATATGTGTTTCTTGGTTTTGTTTCCCTCTTGACTGAGCTACTGAACCCTGGCTTTCCATTCCCTCTCCCAGAACAGCTCTACTGCAGGCTGGCTTTTGGGTTATGTGACCTATGTGGCTGTGCAGGGCACCATGAAGGAAGGGGTACTGCTGTAGCAGTGTGCTACCCTATATTCTTTCATATCATGTGGGCCAGGGAAAGAGGAGAGTGGGAGAATAATGGTGTTGGGCAGAGAAAGGAGGAGAAAGAAATGGATGTTTAGTACAAGGAGTAAGTAAGAGGTATGTTGCGCTGGAGTCACCACTAATAAAGGAAGGGGCTTTGTGCTGAAATTGTTACCACCAACTGAGGTGCCGGTTTCCATTTTTGCAGAAGGCATGTTAGTCAGTGTTAACTCAGCTCCCCAAGTAACCATTAGAGCTTTAGCAGGTGGGCTGGCAAACAGTGGGTTGATATGAAGGCATACCTTTGGGTAGGATTACCAGATTTTACGTAAAACTCGGACCTGTGGCCCCGCCCCCACGCCCACCCAGCCCTGCCCTGTTCTACCTACTACTACTACTATTTATAATTTATATAGCGCTGAAAGGCGTACACAATGCTGTACATTTAACATACAATAGACAGTCCCTGCTCAGAAGAGCTAACAATCTAATTTGACATACAGGACATCTCAGGGTTGGGGAGATTATGGTAGAGGAAATGATACAGTAGTTATAGGTATCTGACAGCAGTGAGTGGGAGTTAAGACTTGAAAGCAGTTTCAAAAAAGCGGGCTTGTAGCTTGGATTTGAATACTGCAAGGGATGGAGCACCCCCACCCAAGTCATGTCCCATTCCACCCCAGTCCCATCCCCCTCTTCTCATACTCAGAGCCAAGTCAAGAAGGCATCTGCGAATACGCAGATGTGATGCAATGACATATGCATGTATGCATGCGTATGACATCACCGGGTTGCAATCCATGCATGCGCTGATGCCCTCCCGAGCTGGAAGCTTTTCAAAACCCGGACAAAGTGTGGGGTTTTGAAAGCCACACGGACTGTCTGCTAAAAGAGGTCATGTCTGGGTAAATCTGGATGTCTGGTAACCCTATCTTTAGGTTTATTGATTTTTGGTCCAGCAAGTAATCTTTGGGATTTTCAGTTTGAGGGCAGGAAGAACATGAAAATGTGACCCTTTGGGCTGTGGAGCAACTGATTGCTGAGCTTTCAAGATTTATACATGCAGATGTTGTAGCAGCTCTTAGGGCCTTTGTGGATGTGAAACTGCTATTGTATTTCAGTCTGTGAGTTCTAGATATGAATGGTATCTGGGGCTCTGGGAAGGGGTAAGTAGGAATATGATCCTTGCCAAGAAGGGTGAGGATAAAAATTTGAAATGTGCAATGAATCTGTTTAGGAAGTATGAGTAAGGTGACCATACGTCCTATTTTGAACGGGACCTCCCAGTTTTTAGATCCTCTGTCCCGTTGACCCCATGTACAGCTTCGGGATGCCGAAATGTCCCATTTTCAGAGACAGCGTCCTGAAGTTGTGTGTGGGGACAACGGGACAGGTGATCGCTTCCCCTCCCTCCCTCCCTGTTGAGCCAAAGCCAGCCTGCCTCCCGTCCTCCCTCCAGCGTCCCCCCACTGCTGCTTCCTGCCCACCAAAACCTGTCCTACCACTGCTTCAATACTCCCCCCCCGGGTCCATTGCTACTGCCGCCCGCTGCAACTAAAGAAAAAGAAGGTCCAGGTGCCAGCCCACAAACCTTCTCGACGCCAATTCTGACATCGGAGAGGAAATTCTGGGCCAGCCAATTGTTGCCTGGCTGGCCCAGAACTTCCTCTCCGACATCAGAATTGACAGCTCCCTTTCTCCCTCCCTTCCCCTTACCTTTGTGGCCGCGAGTCTAAATTATCTTCTTACAGCAGCTGGAGCGTTGAAGATGCGTGTGGCTGCTGTAAAGGTCATCTCTAACGCAACCGGAAGTTGCATCAGAGATGACCTTTACAGCAGCCATATGCAACTACAACGCTCCGGCTGCTGTAAGAAGACAGTTTAGACATCGCCGGCCACAGGGCAGGGAGGTTTGTCCGGAGAAAGGGGAGAGAGAAGGGGCAGATGATGGAAGTGGGGAGAAGGGGGAGGGAGAAGGGGCAGATGATGGAAGTTGGGGGAAAGAGAGAGAAGGGGCAGATGATGAAAGTGGGGGGAAAGAGAGAGAAGGGGCAGACGATGGAAGTGGAGAGAAGGGGGAGAGAGAAGAGGGCAGATGATGGAAGTGGGGAGAAGGGGAAGATGATGGAATTGGGGAGAGAGAAGAGGGCAGATGATGGAAGTGGGGAGAAGGGAGAGCAAATGCTGAATGGAAGTGGAGAAAGAGAAAACATACTGGATGGAAGGAGGGATAAAGAAAAAGGACATATGTTGTATGGGGGAAGAAGATAGAGTTAGTGAGATAGTAGAGGGGTGAAGGAAAGGGGTGGCATGCTGTGGGTAGACATAGTGAAAAGAGGGAAACTGAGGACTGCATAGTAAGAAATAATTTAATTTAGACAGAGGCAGAAAATAAAGAAGGAAGACTAGAGAAGGAAAGGGAAGAGAGAGAGATGCCAGAGAATGGGGAAGGAGACAGAGATATCAGATCTGAGTGGAGGAAATGCTAAAAACATAAGGGGGGAGGGAAAAAGATGAAAGGAGAAATATGCCAGACCATGAGGGAACAGAGGGAAGATGATGGATGCCAGATCAAAAGGGGGGGGGGGAGTCTAGAGGAGAGGTGGCAGGGGGAGACAGATAGTTTCTGGAATGGGCAGATGCTGGATTGAAGAGACAGGGCAGATGCAGGAAGGAAAAGAGTGAAAAAAAGATAAAAGCAGAAACCAGAGACAACAAAAGATAGAAAAAAATCATTTTATTTCTATTTTGTCTTTAGAATATATCAGATTTGAAATATATATCCTGCTAGAGACATAACTGGGGACTGCAAAGCCCAGGCAGTGCTTCTTTAGCTTCCAGCTGGCTTAGGGCTCTCTCGGACCAGGGGGCAGTTGCCCTAGTTGCACTCCCCTAACACTATTTCTGCTATGTGTGGCTGCAATATTCTGTTAGCATGATATTTCTGTGTAGCATTCTATAATAATTTGTCTTGTTCAGTTTTCTTGATAGTAGAGGGGATATATGTGAAGGGGAGGGGAGACAGGGGTTTTGTTGGTCCTTGCTCTGTATATTTATACTTATAAAATGACAATTGTACAGAATATTGTTTCTTTTTATACTTTAATAAAATATGTTCAATATACAATCATAACTGACACTTGTGTGGATGGGATCAGATGGTTTGCGGGGACTGAGCTTGCGGAGACGGGGCAGAAATGTGTTTTTTAAATTTCAGTCTTAATAGTTTTCTGGTCCACAAATTAATTCTTTTATTTCTGCCGGTCCACGGGTGTAAAAAGGTTGAAAAACACTGCTCTAGAGCAGAGTCGGCAGCTGCGCTGAGGTGCAGGAAGATCCCCGATGACTCGTCTGCCGGCTTTGCTCCGGAAGAAGTAAGTTATGTCGGAAGTGGTTGACTTGGCAGACGCAGTCATCGCGGGTCCTTGCCACAACTCCCTGTGTCTGCCGGGTCAACCCCCCCTCCCCCAACGTAACTTACTTCTTCCGGAGTAAAGCCTGGAGTCATCACGGGACCTTCCAGCACGTGGCTGCCGACTCTGCTCCAGAGCTAGTATGTCGGAGTGGGGTGGACCGGCAGCTGGCAGCTACAGTCATCATGAGAAAGGAGCAGGACTTCTGGAATGAAAGAGTTGTGCAAGGAGAGAAAGGGGGCAGGGTGGTATGGAAGTGTGGTGCTGATAGAATTGATGTACAGGGAAAGGGGAGAGAGACATAAGGGGGAAGGATACTGGATGGAATTGGATCGGAGGGAAAGAAAGGGGGCAGATGCTGATTGAAGAGGGGTGGATGAAGAGAGAAAGGGCAGACATTGGATGGTAGTTTGGCGGGTAGAGGGGGAGCCTATGCTGGATGGAAGTGCAGATGGGAGAGATAAGGGAGCAAATGCAGGAAGGAAATGGGAGGAGAGAAAGAGGGGAGCAGACGATGGAAGTGGACAGAGAGAGGAGAAGGTACTAGATGGAAGGGGTAGAGAAAGAGGGCACATGATGGAAGGAGGGGATAAATAAAAGGAGGAAAAGGATTGAGTTAGGGAAATACTGGAGGGGTGAGGGAAAGAGGTGGCGAGCTGTAGGTAGACAGTAAAAAAGGAAATTGATGAGAGGGTACTAAGAACGTAATCCAGATGGATGCAGAAAATAAATTGAAAGGAAAATGAGGGAAGAAAGGGATTGCAGAAGAGAGGTGTGGGAGAGGGAAGGAGAGGAGAGAGATGCCAGACCAATGGGGGTGAAAGGAGAGATGGAAGGGGGAGGCATACAGTTTCTGGAAGGGGCATAGAAGGAGAGAAGATGCCATATAGGGGCAGAGAGATGGCAGACAGTGGATGGAAGGAAGAGAGTAACAAGAAGATGAGGAAAGCAGAAACCAGAGAAGACAAAGGTAGAACAAAAATTTTCTATTTATTTATTGCTTTAAGAGACATGTGTCACTGTTTCTGTGATGTTGCATTTTATGCAGAGTTCAGCTTCTTGCTGGTTCAATTTAACCTTTGTCTATGTATTTCTATTTTATCCCCCCTTTTACAAAACTGTGGAGTGTTTATTAGCGCCAGCCGTGGTGGTAGCAGCTCTGATGCTCAGAATTCTATGCACGTCAGAGCTATTACCACCGTGGCTAAAATCCACACTACAGTTTTGTAATAGGGGGAGGGGTTAGTTTGTGATGACATATTCCATACTAGGCTAAGGTGTTCTGTGTGTTCGAAAGACATGGTTTTCTGTTAGGATTGACGGTGTAGGATTGATCTGTATTAGTCTGGCTTATTTAGTTTTACAAAGGGTGTATTGATGTTGTATTTCTCACTGCAGTATGTAAGATGCTGCCTTTTCCTAGGTACTCATGTGTGACATGTGGCTTGTTACTAAAAATCAAGTTTTTCATACAGATGGGGGGGGGGGGGTGCCAAAAAATGATGGGCCCCAGGTGTCATATATGCTAGGTATGTAAATCAACACTTTCAATTGGTGACTACTATGATTGTAGGACAAGTTAGTAATAAAGTTTTGCAGAGAAATATATATGTGAGACTAGTATCAACTCTACATATGCTCAAAAAGAAGGAAAAAAGCCTCAGAAAGAGGTCCTCCCACCGCCACAAAGGTGGATAACAAGGTGGTTAGACGGTAACCTCACAGGCAAAACCTTCATTGATGTGAGTAATTTTGAACAAATTACTCTAACCACCTTGTTATCCACCTTTGTGGCGGTGGGAGGACCTCTTTCTGAGGCTTTTTTCCTTCTTTTTGAGCATATGTAGAGTTGATACTAGTCTCACATATATATTTCTCTGCAAAACTTTATTACTAACTTGTCCTACAATCATAGTAGTCACCAATTGAAAGTGTTGATTTACATACATTGGTTTTCAATATATCTGTGTTTTCATAGATATATGCTAGGTATGCCACTGCCGAGTTAAGCACCCCTAATCATTTAAAAATGTTGACTCCTATGATGTGTAGGCACCTGCATTGAATATCTGGAAGTTATGCAGGTACGGCTGATATTTATGCAGACCTACTTGCCAGTTCCCACATAACTTCCGGGACTGCCTTGACTCAGCTCCTGGACTTCCCCAGTTTTGCTCAGACAGTCCATAGCAGTCAAAAAGGATATTCAGTGGCACTGTCTGCTTAAGTGCCTCTGAATACCTATTCCTGAGTATCTCAGTGATATTTAAATGAGCAGGAACCTCTCCCGCTTGGTTAAATCCTTTGCTTGTTTGGGTTTTTTTTTTATAAATCTTTATTGATTTTTCAAAACTTAGACAATGCAATACAATTATCTGAACATAAATATTTCATAAAACGCATTATTAAACATACAATTTATACTTATAACAAATATTTTCTCCCCCTCTTCCCAGATTTAATACAAGAAGTCAAATTATGTAATTATAATATTATAATCAAGTAATTTTAATAATCAAAATACCTTTCCAACCCTCCACCCTCCCTTGGATGTGTAAGGTTAAATCCTTTGAATATTTTACTGATCCTACCCACTGCTCATCCTCTTCCCATATAAATATCAATATTTCTTTATTCTTGTTAGGTCTTTAGATACTCTGATTTACTTAAAAAGTACTCCTGGCACGCTCACAACCAAGGAACACTAACTACAGCAGAGATCATTTTCCTTAGATTTATAAAAAGAACATCTTTCTAGTAGCTAGGAAACTCTGGGAAATCAAAAGCTTTTATTTTACTGTTTCTATTAAGAGATACATTATTGTAAGGTTATAGTTAGCACAGATTGGCTCCTTTTAGCCTTTCTTTTGCTCCATCCCTAAATTAGATTTCATCGATTTGGGGGCTTTAATCTAGCACATCTCATTCCTCTGATATTTCGTCTGACCATTTGTTTTTGTCCACTGCATAATTAATTGCAATATTAGGCAATGTTTCTGTTTACAGAGCGATGTGTTTTGAACTCTGCAGCTTCACCTCCTGCTTTTCATTTGGAGTGTTTTTGTACGTGTTAAATTGAGCTGGGTAGTGGCATTAAAGTAGGCCGGTTGCTGATGCTGCTGCTGGCTGAGTTGAAATGTCATCTCTTCATTACTTTCCAGCTTTTCAGGTTTCACTATTGCCATTTCAGGGTGACTCATGCCAGATTGAGGTGGGACCGAGCACATTACAGGTGTTGCAGTAAAGTTGTTGGTTTCCCTTTTCAGATCTCATTTTTTCAGCTGCAACCATTTAGACAGCACTGTTGATATAGGAAAAGTGGCCCTCCTTAACAAAGCCACACTAGCATTTTTGGCAGTGGCCGTGGCGGAAAGAGTTCTAACGCTCATAGGAGCATTGGAGTTCATACTGTCGCGGCCGGTGTTAAAACCGCTAGCGTGATTTTGTAAAGGAGGGGGTTAAGTATCATGTTTCCCTGAAAATAAGACAGTGCCTTATATTAATTTTGGGTCTGAAAAACACATTGGGGCTTAATTTTGGGGTTGTGTTATTTTTTTCATGTACAACAATCATCTCTCCCTTCCTCTCCTATACCCCATTTCTTCCTCTTTCTTTCTCCCCCATCCATGTGCAGCATCTTTCCTCCCCTCTCACCCATCCCCTTGTGTAGCATCTTTCTATCCCTCCCTCCCAACCCCCTGTGCAGAAGAACCCCACTGACCCTCCCACCGTGAGACTGACATACCTCTGCTCCGAGGCCTCCTAAAGCAGCAGGGGAGGAGGGGGGGTATTGCTGAATTAATGAATCCAATTTTTGGAGCAAATCAGGCAGCACTAGTGTCAGGGAGTGTCAGGGACATTCGCTGGTCAATATTAACTAGGGTTTATTTTTGGGGTAAAGCTTATATTAGGAGAATCTTTAAAAATCATGCTAAGGCTTATTTTTAGGATAGGTCTTATTTTCGGGGAAACGGTAGTAATGTAGCTGTGGCCATAACCCATAGGACAGCGATAGCATCGATTGCTACCTCTGCCTGGAAGGGACGTTCAGTAAATCTTCATCTCAAACTTCATCTCAAATGCACTTTCGTACCAAACGTTTAGAAAGTCAATAAAAACTTATCTCTTTGACAAATTTCTCTGACCCCACTTCAACCTGATGTACTTCCAAAACACTTCCAGATAAACCTGACTAAACTTAGCATGCAAATGTAATTTTGAAAGTTCTCTGTAAAGTCGCTGTCTATATACAGTATCTTCCCTTGTAAACCGCTTAGAACTGTTTGTGGTATGGCGGTATATAAAAATAAAGTTAGGAGTGTGTGGTGCAGTGGTTGAAGCTACAGCCTCAGCACCCTGGGGGTTGTGGGTTTAAACCCCGCGCTGCTCCTTGTGACCCTGGGCAAGTCACTTAATCCTCCATAGCCCCAGGTACGTTAGATAGATTGTGAGCCCACTGGGACAGATAGGGAAAATACTTGAGTACCTGACTGTAAAAACCGCTTAGATAACCTTGATAGGCGGTATATAAAATCCTAATAAAACTAGAAACTTAATAAATTATTTTATGGCAACTTCAGAAGCAGAGAGTTAAATCAGAACAGAATGGATAACATTTTAAAAATAAAAGTGGAATCATTTGAATCAAGCACAATATAACCCATTCTGATCTCCCCCTGGGAGAACGGTATAGAAAATTGAATAAATAAATAAATAACCCCCCCTTTTACAAAACCGTAATGTAGTTTTTAGCATCAGACTTGTCTTAGGTTTCTCATAGTTGCGAATGATGTTTTTATTATTTTGTTGATTTGTGGTTGCATGGTACAGCCTCTGTCTATCAGCACTCCAAGGAGTTTTAGCGTGGGTTGAATGGGGTATGAGATCGAGTTAATTACTAGGTTAGTCAAGGTTGGGGTTTTGCTGTTTTCTAGGAGGATGAAGTTTGTTTTGTCAGGGTTAAGTTTTAGTTTGTGTTCTTTCATCCATGTTGCTATTGTTTCGAGTGTTCTGTGTATTGTGCCTACCATGGAGGGCGCTGGTTGGTCGAAGGGGAGCAGTATGGTGATGTCATCTGCGTAACTATAGGAGGCAATGCTTAGTTTGTCTAGGTAGGAGCTTAGGGAGGCTATATATAGGTTGAAAAGTGTGGGAGAAAGAGGTGATCCTTGGGGTACTCCACATGGGTTGGACCATGGTTCTGATTTTTCTTTGTTTGTTTTGACTCTATAAGTTCTGGATTGTAGGAATCCTTTAAACCATGTTAGTACCTTGCCTGTAATTCCTATTGAGTCTTGTGTTTGTAAAAGGATGTCATAGTCTACTAGATCAAAGACTGCAGAGAGGTCTAGTTGTATGATCAGCATTTTCTTTCCTGTGCTGAGGTGTTGTCTCGCAATGTCCATGAGTGTTTCTAGTAGAGTCTCAGTGCTGTAGTTGGTTCTGAAGCCAGACTGTGTGGGGTGGAGTAAGTTGTGGTTTTCTAGGTATAAGTTTAGTGCTTTAGCTATGAGGCCTTCCATTAGCTTGACGTAAAGTGGGATTGAGGCTATGTGTCTGTAGTTGGATGGTTGGTCCGCTGCTCCTTTGAGGTCTTTTAGGATCGGAGTTATGATGATTTCTCTGAGGCCATCTGTGAGTAAAGTTTGTATCCATTGTAGGAGCAGAGTGCGAAATAGCATACTGGAGGTTTTCAATAGGTATGGGGGGCAGTGGTTAAGGTCACAGGCTGCGTGACTGTATTTGTTATATAGTTTGTTGAGGTATAGGTAAGAAGTGGGACCAGGTTCTGTCTGCTGCTACTGATTCTTTCTCTGTGGGGGGAGTTGAGATCTCTTGTAGGTGTTCCATTAAACATGGCTCTGATATTTGTGATCTTGATTTTGAAGAATGTGGCTAAGAGGGTGGCTGGGGGGGGGAGTTGTTATTGGTCAAATATGGTGTAGTGTCTGTTAGTTCTTTTAGTAATTGGAATAGTTTTTTTGTCTTCTATGGCTCTTATGGGAGATCTGAATCTCCAAATGCCTGTTACTTGGCACTGTTGCTCTCGTTCGACATCAAGTTACATAAAGCAGCCATTTTACCATCTGCCATTTAAAGGGTTAAAGCAGAGACAAAGCTGAAGCTGGTAGCAAGTCTTGATGAATAGACTTTGTAGCTGTGGTACTTTTACTTTTTACTCAAAAAGTACCATTTTAGGCACTTTTTTATGTTTATGTGAATACATTTTTTATTTGTTTTCATTATACTTTTTACTTTTACATTTTTATGAGCGTCAGAGCTCTTACCGCTTCGGCTGGAGCTAAAAACAGCACTACGGTTTTATAAAGGGGGGGGGGGGGGGTTTAAGTATGCATGTACCTTTACTTTTACTTAAGTACTTTGATCTAATACTTTAAACAACACTGTATAATATTACCCTTTCAACTGAGTATACAATAAAGGCAGAAACAGAGCATTACAAGCCTAGTTAAGACAAAATATTCCCTGCCCCCCACCGCCAATATTTCATCTCTCCAGAAGTAGTAGAGAAAAGTATAGAGCCTGCTGTAACTTTAGGTATGTCAGTGCTAATAGTTTGTTAATGAGCATTGGGAGTAGACAAGTTTTGAATGGAGTGACCTACCTCCCCTATGAGCATTGGAACAGCGTCGGTGCACTTAGCGCCCCAGGCCACAGTAGAAACCTCTACCGCAGCCTAATAAAAGAGGGCCTTAACGATTAGAGCAGGATTGCTCCTAAATTATCAACTCCTAGGAGGGAGATTGTAGACCAGTTCTGCATTTCTGACAACCTTATCATGGTGCATTATGGAACATGCAGCACTGATATCAATTAGTAAAATCAGGATCTACAAACATCATACTAAATTAGCATCTAATTTCAAAAGTTCTATACTACCCATCTATATATTTGCACTTGGCCTCCCTCAGCTACATGGCATGCTGTATTGTAGAAAAGTATTAGCATCATACTGTGTTTTTTGAATGTTTCATAAGTATGTTTCATAAGTATTACACTGACATCACAAATTTCACGCTCTTTTTCTAAGGTGCACTAACTAATTAGCACGCGCTAAACGCTAACGTGTCGATAGACTAACATGTACACGTTAGCGTTTAGTGCACGATAATCGGTTAGCGCACCTTAGTAAAAGAGGGCCCACATTATTATATCTCTGTTATTTGAATTTCAGTGCTGTTAAATGTATATATTTTTCATACTGTTTCATGTATTTCTGTTATCAGGTTTCAATTTGCTGTTTTCAAATTTACCTCATTTACTCATATTTTTGTTTATATTTGGTCATTTTACTATTGTTATGTTAAACTGTACCTGATGTACACTGCCTTGGGTGAATCTCTTCATAAAGGCAGTTAATAAATCCCAATAAAAAAAATAAAAAATAAAAACATGACTGGCCAAAAAGTCTCCCTCCTGAAGCTGGGTAACTTGGCAGTTATAGAGCAGTGGGCTGAGAACCAGGGAAGTTGGGCAAGCTATTTTCATTTCACCCTCCATTGCTTCCATTCTCAAGGGTAAATTGCTCCAAGAGTGAGATTTACAGGCAATATGTCTGAGATATACATGTACAATATTTTATGTGTGAAAAAAAACTTCATAAATGAAGGAGCACAAGAAAATGTTAGCTTTCTTTGATACTTATAAAAGGATATAGACAGAGCGGAGACAGTATATTTTGAAGGAGTAACCTGATAACTTGGCAAGTGCCCTAATCTGAACATTTCCCTTCATTTAGCATATGCATTTGTACAGTAGACTTCTCTGTAGCTTAGAATTCCAAAGGGAAGCTCTATTTGTGTGATGTAGTCTCCACCAGGGGCTCTCACTCTTCACATATATTAATTTTCTTGCTGCTCACACACACATGCACATGCATGCACTCTGTCACTTTCTAGACATCTTCTCCCTCCCTCTCTCCCTAACCCTCTAGTAGAGAGCTGCTTCTGCTGCTCAGTCACCGCCCCCTCCTTTTGTAACCATTTCTTCCTATCATCAACTAAAGTTCTTACATTTTCTGCCAGTTTCTCAGCCTGCAGTGGACCCCTCACTTTTCACCCACCTTCTCTTATATTTCTACTGTTTCTCAGCACTCCCCCCCCCCTCCCCAATATACACACTCCTCCAAGAAACTCACTGTCTTCAAATCCCATGCACTTCCTGTCACCTCCACTCTCAAGCACTTGCAGCTCATCTTCTCCTTCTTGTGATTAGAGCGGCTTTCCCATTGGCAGGATCTCTGCACTGGAAGGGGAGCAGTGAACAGCTACAGAAGGCTAAACAGAATAATATCTAAACCAGTGTCTCTCAAAACTGTGTGCCACGAAGAGATTCTGGGTGTGCCATGAGAGATTCTAGAATTTTACTTTATTTTTAAAAAAATTCCCTTCATAAGTATATATAGGAATAGATGACATGTATGTCATGTGCCCAAACAAGCATCATTTTATGATGTGGTCAGTCCTTGAAAACTAATGGCAAGTATTTTTAGTTTTATTTGTTATGCAGTAGTTATTCTAACTTGAGCAATAAAGCAATCAAGACTTTGGGCTCCTTTTACTAAGGTGTGCTAGCGTTTTTAGCGCATGCACAAGATTAGTGTGTGCTAGCTGAAAAATTACCACCTGCTTAAAAGGAGGCGGTAGCGGCTAGCACGCCTTTGTAAAAGGAGCCCTTTGCTACCATTTGAATCTTTTTATCTTTGCAAACTTGGATTTTTCAGCTCTGACAGAAATTAGATTGAAAGAAAAGAGCATGACCGCAGATGGTGGATGATAAAATGTATGTTTGCTTGCCAACTACCGAGTCACATTTTGAGTTAATTTGCACTCAAAAACAAGCACATCCATCTCATTGATTAGCAATTATATTCTATCTACTTTAGTTTCACCAATGTTACAATTACCCATACATAGCTTAAAGAAATTTAAATAAATAACTCTCAAATTTAATTTTTTGTTGGTTTTGCAATTTTATAATTTCAATTATAAGGTGCCACAACAAATATTAGCTCCATTTTAGTGTGCTACAAAAAAAATTTGCGCCATTTAGTGTGCCAGAGCCCCAAAAAGTTTGAGCGACACTGATCTACTGATCTAAACCATTTAGCCATCCTTCTGGCTCAGATACTAACATTAAGAATCTGTGGAAGCTAAAAAAAAATTCAAAGCGTAGGCAATTCTTGACTCATGACTCCTGAATAAATCTGAAAGGGCACTCATTTGAGCCTCAAGCATGTGCCTTGTTTGCTTTTTCTTTAATGTGGCTTTGGTGACAGTTCCTACATTTAGCAAGGAACTGTATGCTGTACTGTACAATGTAGAATTATCTAATCTAGTTTCAAGTTTGTTTTTTATTTGATATACTGTCTTCCAGATGAACTGTCAAGGTAGTTTATTTTATAAATAAAAATATAAGGCCCTCTTTTATCTAATCTAATCTAGTCTTTGATTTATATACTGGGTTATCTCCCAGCAAAGCTTGACTCGGTTTACAAGTAATTAAAGACTAGCAAAAAAACGAAGAGCATAAGAGAAAATAAGCATTGTAGAGCAATCAATTCGCTGACTCTTTAGGTAAACTGTTCAAGTATTGTGTAAATAATAAAGTTTTAGGACTTTACGAAATTGTTGCAACTGACCTATCAATCTGACAGAGTCAGGAAGCCCGTTCCACATTTCTACCAGTTTATAAGCGAAAGATTGAGTTTCCCGGCTGATTTATTTCATTTGAAGGAAGGGAACAGTAGTTTACATTTTTGTATATTCCTCAAATGGCAATATCTAAGGGTATTCCAGTATAAAGGGACCAAAGGGCCAAATATTCCATAGAGAAGCTTAAAAATGAAGCAGGCACATTTAAACTGGATCCTAAAATGGATTGGGAGCCAATGAAGCTTTCTCAACAGAGGAGAGACATGATCATACTTTCTCTTCCCAAAGATGAGTTTAGCTGCCGTATTCTGTATTAACTAAAGTCTTCTTAAATTACCCTGTTTGCTACCTAAATATACAGAATTGCAATAATCCAACTGGGCAATAGACTGTACCAGCACTGAAAAATGACTAAAAAAAACACTTTTTTTACCAAAGAATTTATCTAACGTAAGAACATAAGCAATGCCTCCGCTGGGTCAGACTTGAGGTCCATCGTGCCCAGCAGTCCGCTCACGCGGCGGCCCAACAGGTCCAGGATCTGCGCAGTGATCCTCTATCTATACCCCTCTATCCCCTTTTCCAGCAGGAAATTGAACCCCAGTACTGTACTCTGCCCTATTACGCCCTCTGGAAGGGCATTCCAGGTGTCCACCACACGTTGGGTAAAGAAGAACTTCCTAGCATTCTTTTGAATCTGTCCCCTTTCAACTTTTCCGAATGACCTCTTGTTCTTTTATTTTTCGAAAATTTGAAGAATCTGTCCCTCTCCACTCTCTCTATGCCTTTCATGATCTTGTAAGTCTCTATCATATCCCATCTAAGTCTCCTCTTCTCCAGGGAAAAGAGTCCCAGTTTCTCCAATCTTTCTGCGTATGAAAGATTCTCCATACCTTTTATCAGACGTGTCACTCTCCTCTGAACCCTCTTGAGTAACGCCATATCCTTCTTAAGGTACGGCGACCAATATTGGACGCAATACTCCAGATGCGGACACACCATCACCCGATACAACGGCAGGATAACTTCTTTCGTTTTGGTAGTAATACCCTTTTTGATTATACCTAGCATTCTATTCGCTCTCTTAGTGGCCGCTGTGCACTGTGCTGTCGGTTTCATTGTCATGTCCACCATTACCCCCAAGTCCCTTCAATAACATCCCTCCCATCGTATAGCTGTACCTCGGGTTTCTGCTTCCCACATGTAGTAATTTACATTTCTCAACGTTGAACTTCATCTGCCATCTCATCGCCCATTCCCCTAGTTTGTTCAAGTCTCTTTGCAATTCTTCGCAGTCCTCTTTAGTCCGAGCTCCACTAAATAGTTTGGTGTCGTCCACAAATTTTATTATCTCACACTTCGTCCCTGTTTCTAAATCATTTATAAATATATTAAATAGCAGCGGCCCGAGCACCGAGCCCTGCAGGTTACCACTCGTGACCCTCCTCCAGTCCGAGTAGTGGCCCTTCATTCCTACCCTCTGTTTCCTACCCACCAACCAGTTTCTGATCCATCTGTGAACGTCTCCTTCCACCCCATGGTTCTTCAGTTTCTGAAGTAGGCGTTCATGGGGTACCTTGTCAAAGGCTCTTTGGAAATCTAGATATATGATGTCTATTGGGTCTAGATATATGATGTCCATCCGTTTGCTAATTCCTTCGAAGAAGTGCAATAGGTTCATTAGGCACGATCTCCCCTTGCAGAAACCATGTTGGCTGGTTATCAGAAGTTTGTTTCTTTCAAAATGTTTATCAATATTGTCTTTTATCAGTGCTTCCACCATTTTCCTGGTAACCAAGGTCAGACTCACCGGCTTGTAGTTTCCTGGGTCACCTCTTGATTCCTTTTTAAAGATAGGTGTAATGATGGCTATCTTCCAGTCCTCTGGGATCACGCCTGTTTTCAGGGATAGATTGCAAATTTGCTGCAGAAGTTCCGCTATCTCCTCCTTTAGTTCCTTCAGAACCCTTGGATGGATTCTGTCCAGACCCGGGGATTTGTCAGTTTTTAGTTTTTCTAGCTGCCTGCGTATGTCTTCAAGGCTCACTTCCATGGCTGTTAATTTTTCTGCCTGATCTCCATTGAAGATTTGCTCGGGTTCCGGTATGTTTGATGTGTCTTCATTTGTAAATACAGACGAAAAGAACATGTTAAGTCTTTCTGTTACTTCTTTCTCCTCCTTCACCATTCCCTTCCTGTCTCCATCGTCCAGTGGTCCCACCTCCTCCCTAGCCGGCTGCTTCCCTTTAACATATCTAAAGAACGATTTGAAATTTCGAGCTTCCCTGGCTAGCCTCTCTTCATACTCCCTTTTGGCTTTTCAAACCACACGGTGACATTCTTTTTGATACTTCTTGTGCTCTTTCCAGTTTCCCTCAGTTTTGTCCTTTTTCCATTTCCTGAATGAAATTTTCTTATTGCCTATCGCTTCCTTCACTATTTTAGTTATCCACATCGGGTCTTGTGTTCGACTCTTTTTGTACCCCTTTCTGAATCTGGGGATATACAAATTTTGCGCCTCGCTCACTGTGTCCTTGAAAAAAGACCAGGCATGTTCTACTGTTTGCCATTTTTTGGAAGTGTTCCTAAGTTTCTTCCTTACCATTTCCCTCATTGCTTCGTAGTTTCCTTTTCTGAAGTTGAAAGTTATCGCTATGGTTCTCTTTCCTTTTGGTATTCCTACTTCAACCTTGAACTTGATCATCTTATGATTGCTGTTTCCCAACGGTCCCACTACTTCCACTTCCTTTGCAGGTCCCCTTAACCCATTTAGGATTAGATCCAGAGTGGCATTTCCTCTCGTCAGTTCTCTAACAAGCTGTTCCATGAAGCAATCTTGTGTAGCCTCCAGGAATTCTGTCTCCCTAGCGCATTTTGAGCTTCCAAGACTCCAGTCTATCCCGGATACTTGAAGTCTCCCATAATAACCGTGTTACCGCTTTTGCATTCTTGCTTCATCTCGGCTTCCATATCTTCATCGATATCTCTGGTTTGCCCAGGTGGACGATAGTATAGGCCCATCTTTATTTCAGGCCCTTTCTTTCCTGGTATTTTAACCTATAGCGATTCCAGCTTGTTGGTCGTCTCTGTTGTGTCCATTCTTGTCGACTGTATGCTTTCTTTTATGAATAGGGCTATTCCACCTCCTTTCTGTCCTGATCTATCCCATTTGTTTTCTTCATTCCACCATGTTTCAGAGATTCCAATGATGTCTATGTCTTCTGCATTGGCCATGGCTTCTAATTCCCCCATTTTGTTTCTTAGGCTCCTTGCATTAGTATATATGCAATTTAGATCCTTGTATTTTCTTGTCTTCGTTTCCTTTCCCTGTGCTTCGGTCTTTAGTTTATTCTCTTGTACTACAATCCTTCTAACCTCCTCTTCTGTGTTAGTCAGCTCCTGTAATTTGTCCATTGTTTCTTCCCAGCCTTTTTTCCCCTTAGTATCTTCACAGGATACCTTCTTCCAAATCATCGACGCTTGGTCGACTGTCGGCTTTCCCCTTCTTATTAGTTTAAAGCCTGCTCTATTCCTCTCCTGACGTTGTTTGCTAGAAGTCTAGTTCCCGCTGAGCTCAGGTGCAGTCCATCTCTCCTGTTTATGAAATGTGAGTGATGAGTCTAGGACAATATCAAACACTCTGGAAGAAAAATCTATCTGTAATGAAATACCTGTTTTTAGTGTGACAGAGACAGGGAGATTTTCCAATTTTGGCCCAACCCAAAGTAATTTAGTTTTGGCAGCGTTCAGTTCCATTTGAATGGAAAGTGCCCACATTTGAGACTAAGGGCTCCTTTTACGAAGCCGTATTAGCAGTTTAATATGCGCTAATTTGCCAGCTGCGCTAGTCGCTACTGCCTCCTCTTGAGCAAGCGGTAGTTTTTCAGCTAGCACGGAGGTTAGCGCACGCTAAAAATGTGCATGCGATAAAGCCGCTAATGCAGCTTCGTAAAAGGAGCCCTAAGTTGTTGAGATTGGGATCAATTTCCAGTAAAATGAGGATATTGTCTGCATAGGTAAATATAATCTCTACAGATGTGAGACAAAAGTTTTTCAATGAGGTCATATAAATATTAAATAGTATCGGTGACAAGGGGGAACCTTGTGATACTCCACAGCTCGGTTTCCATGAAGAGGATGTCACACCCTCCAAATATACCTCATAAGATCATAATGATAAGAATTTACCAGTTCAGAACTGCTTGATTTAAACTAATATCAGATAACATACGGATCAAAATATCATGATGGACAACATCGAACGCGGCAGACAAATCAAATTGCAGGAGTACTGCATATTTATTTTGCATCTGTAAGTTTTGAATCTTTGAAATTAGTGACACTAAAAGGGTTTCCTTGCTAAAATTTGGTCTGAACCCATGTTGGAATGGTAACAGAATAGAAAATTTCTCTAAATAGTTGGAAAGTTGGCTAGAGATAATACAGTAGATTACATCATTTTTGTCAGTAAGGGTATATTTGCAATTGGAAGGTAATGGGAGGGAACTGAAGGATCCAAATAGGTACTTTTCAGTAGAGGTGTTAGGATTATGTTCCCCAAACCCATCGAAAAATGACCATTTTCAAGGAAGTGATTTAATAGTAAGGTCAGCTATGTAACAGCCTGTGAGGGGATACCCCAAAAAAGATAAGAAAGAAAAGGATCCAATTTACAACTATACTTTTTCAATTTTCACACAATTCTAAAACTTGAGTTTCTGAAACTGGATCAAAACTATTCCAAAAACAATCCACTGGAATTATCATTTGCCCACTAGGGCTTGAAAGTCGTGCTAGAGTTTTTAACGCTACCCGCGGTGGTAAGAATCTTTAATGCTCATAGGAATTCTATGAACTTCAGAATTCTTACCACCATGGCCAGTGCTAAAAGTGCCAGCATGGTTTTGTGAAGGAGGGAGTAAATGAGAACCAAAAAGTCAGAGAATAGAATAAAAGTTACATTTCACATGAGAGGAAAAAGAGGAGAAGTGCTCTGCTTTGCCACTGACAAACCCAATGCAATAGCAACTGCTCCCCTGATGCTCACGACTCTAAGCAGGGTGTCATTATTCCTCAAATGTTTTCTCAAAAATAGGTTTTAAATATTTTGAAGTCTTGACTGGAAGATGTCATATACTGGAAGGAAGGGAGGAAAGCCCACAATGTATGGCCAGTGACACTAAACACTGAATTCCTGAAGGTGCCAAGAAAAACTGACTGGGGACTACTAGAAGGTTCTGTGTAAGGAGCAAAATGCACTCAAATTAGAATATGGAAACAGTTAATAGCCTAGAATGATTATTGGTAAAAACCACTGAACACAAACAGGCCAGGCCGACAATCGTTTCGTGGCTATGATTGACAAGCCACTACAAAGTGAGTTTTAAAAATATATCCTTGAAGCATTGTAGAATCAAGATTAGCATTAATTTTTCATGTTTAATACCCAATCTCAACAAGCAGGTCAAGGAGGGTCCAGGAGCCAAGTTTCCAAAGGCCACCCAAGGATGACTCCCTCCACTGAATCCATGGATGCCTTCACTAGGCGATTGGACATGAGTTTATTGCATTTTTTTAATTCCTAGTGTTGTTTGCAATCCATGTTCAGTGTTTCCCAACCAGCTCTCTCTGCCAGCAGAAATATTTACAACTTACTGCTTACTGCTAGCAATGGCTAATCTGTTCAATTAATGCAAAAATAATCAGGCGGACACAACAGAGGCAAATTAGCTCTTTAGTATATAGTGCACTGTGTTGATTCTTTGGCCTCCTGTTAATTTCTTTGTATTGACAGCAATTTGTTGTTTTAAGAACAGCTGGACTGAACAGCTCTTTAATTCCCTATGTGTGTTTTTTTTTGTATTGTAAAAACCCTAAACATGGATATCTTGGTTTGGTGCTTTGAGTTTATTATAAACCATTCAGTTTTATCATTGCTTTGGGGGAACATTGATAGTGATCAAAATCCCATTGGTCACTGAATTGTCAGAATTCCTCTGAGTTGTACTGTGATGCATTATCTGAATAGATCATGGCTGGATTGTGACATCTCACAAAAAAAAAGACTTCAGGTTTTGATTTGCTGTTTGAAATCTTTTATCTGCAAAATAATCAACTTGTCAGGGTTTGGAGCAGTAACACATGGTTACATTATAAATCCTATCGGGTTATGGTGAACAAGATTTTACCAGTGTGTCATCATGTCCTAACTAATCTAATCTAATCTAATCTAAACCTTAAGTTTATATACCGCATCATCTCCATGAGAATGGAGCTCGACACGGTTTACAAGAACTTAAAATAGTGGGTAGAGAAGAAGAAAAAGGGTTACATGAACTTATGTGTAGAAGGGGGGAGAGAAAGGGGGGGAAGGATAGAGCTACAATTTGCTGAAAAGCCAGGTTTTCAGTTGTTTGCGGAATAACTGAAGGGAGCTCAGGTTCCGCAGCGGGGTGGTGAGGTCGTTCCAAAGACCTGTGATTTTGAAGAGAAGAGATTTTCCCAGTTTGCCTGAATAGTGGATGCCGCGTGGAGAGGGGAAGGCTAGTTTAAGCCTTTGGGCAGTTCTGGAGGAGTCGGGACTGGAGGAGTTGAAAGACAGTGGGATAAGAGGAGGCAGGATTCCGTGAATGATCTTGAAAGCCAGGCAGGAACTAGAATGTCACCTGGCTGCTACATTTTATTTTATGGAATTTCAGGTCTCCCAAAGTCTTATCCTCTTAAAATTTTATTTTCTGCTCCTTGTACTATACAAAGAATTGACATACCACAGTTGTCTATCTTTTTATAGAAAATTACCTTTATCATATTTACTACTTGTTAAGGCTAGGAACATGATTCCATTGAATATCTGTACTCATACTTCATGTCTAATAAGGTATCCCATCAAACAAATATCAAAAGTCCCCATTAGATCGACCGATGGCATAAATCCCCACTGGGGGGTAACAAAAGCTTCAGAACAGGGGCATTACAACTCTTGGTTGACATCAAAGTAAGCTCCCCACTCTAATAGGCATAAAAACCTACCCCAACGTTCCTTTCCAAATTTATCAAAAAATCTTTATATGAGGGGCCGCTGAAAAGTTCTCAGCCCAGCCAACAAAGCTGGGGGTTTTCCATCAAGAAAATTACGGAACAAAAAAAGTGGAAAATTGCTGGACTAAGAACCTGATTCTGTATAGGACACCTGGTCTCAGCAGCCACCTAAGCAGCTTTTGAGAATTGCACAGACGCCTAACGGACAGACGCCTAACCCCACCTAACCATCCCGATTCTCCAATCGGCATCAAGTTTCAAGTTTATTAAGTTTATTTAAAATATTTGATATGATCGCAATATCCAAATCCACTGCGATTTACAAAGATTAAAAAATAGAAACAACAAAAAATCCAACAAACAGGACATAAAAAACAGTTATGACAAAAAATGCAATTGAGAGGAAAGGGGCTAAAAAAAAAAATTGGATTAAATACAATTCCAAAATAAATGAAAGAGGGTGGGAAAGGAGACAAAAAATTAGGGAACGTTACCCACTTAATTTCTACTTAACAGTGTTCCTTGTCCAGATAAATTCCAGAATGAGGTCATATGATTTTAAAAGGGCATCCATGTCATAGATGCCGTTTAGAGAATCATTGCCGCTAAGCTGATCTCAGCAAGGGAATCTCCCTGCCACGATCAGCTGAGCAGCAGCAGCAGGGAACCCCCAAACCCACAGACACACTGTGGGATGCCCACTCCCTCCTGCCGCAAACCAAGGAACAATTCTCGGCAGGAGGGATGTCCACTATCTCCTGCTGGCACCCCCCCCCCCCCACCAACATCCCCACCCCACTCCCTCCTGCTGAATCCCACTACAACATGGGTTTGGGGGGTGCCAGCTAGGGATTGTGTGTGTATGTATGGGGGTGCTGACAGGAAGAAGTGGGCATCCCTCCTGCTGGGGATTGTTTTGCAGTTTGCGGCAGGAGGGAGTGGGCATCCCTCCTGCCATGGGCAGTGTGTGTGTGTGGGGGGAATGGGGTTGGGGGTAGTGGTGGTAGGGAGTGGGCATCCCTCCTGCTGTGGCCGCTCAGCTGATCAAGGCAGGGAGATTTTCTTGCCATGATCAGTTTAGCGGCAGCATCTAATTGAAATGTAGGCCAGTATTTAAATGGCCTACCTATCACAGCCTTAGGGAGATGCCTAGGGTCGTTTAAGCTCTCCTAAGGCCACTTCCGGGCAAAACCACACTCTTGTCCAGCCTTGGGAGAGCTTAAGTGTCGATACGCATCTCCCTCAACCGTGACAGATGCCTACAGTATAGGTGGCCTGCCTCAGGTTGTTTATTTTAGAAAATGTGTGCCCTGATTTGCTAGATGCCTACCACCACCTATAATTGGATGCCATTTATAGAATATGACCCTGAGTGTATAGCCTTTGATGGAGACTGCCCAACTTTGTTAGTTGGGTGAGCTGCGAATGTTTCAGCAACCCTTTGTATTACTGTTTGAATATACAAATATTTGGTGCATTGGCATGTCGTATACAACAAAGAAAAATGGGGAAACCTGATGATCCACAGTGAAAACAATCCACCGATGAAAACAAAAACTGTGGATACAGATGTTATGGAGATAATTTAACCGAACATCTGAATCCACAGTTTTTGTTTTTGTTTTCATGTCGTATACAAACCTGCATGGACTAATCCCACATTTTAGGGTCCTGTGAATAGCAAAGAATGAGCACTGAGAAATTTTTCATTTTGTTTTGCATTCTTGGTCGTTTCTAGGACTGATTGCTTTGTTCATATTTATAGGAATTATGAGAAGCCCCTGAAACGTTCTCAGCACAACCAAGAAGAGAATGATATGAATTTATGAAATTTGCAAGTTATTCCACACTTTTCTTGACACTTTTCATTTCATTTCATATCATTGAAACAAAAAGTGTCATAAAAAGTGTGGAATAACTTGTAAATTTCATGGCTCCACATCATTCTCTCCTTGGCTGGGCTGCCAACTTTTCAGCAGCCTTGAATATAGTCAAGTATGCAGACTTTGTACAACTCTTCACACTCTTCCTAGACTTAGTAGATAAAGACAGGTTATTAACCCTCTCCAAGGTAGGGAGAACGAGAGGGCACTCTCTAAAGTTAAAAGGGGACAGATTCCGTACAAACGTAAGAAAATTCTTCTTCACCCAGAGAGTGGTGGAAAACTGGAACACTCTTCCAGAGGCTGTTATAGGGGAAAACACCCTCCAGGGATTCAAGACAAAGTTAGACAAGTTCCTTTTGAACTGGAGTGTATGCAGGTAGGGCTGGTCTCAGGGCACTGGTCTTTGACCTGGGGGCCGCCATGGGAGTGGACTGCTGGGCACGATGGACCACTGGTCTGACCCAGCAGCAGCAACTTCTTATGTTTTTAGAGACTATGGACAAGTAAGCCATAAAATAAACTAACAATAACTAAATAAATACTGTTCTCACATAAATCAAAGTATATTAAGGATCAGCACAAAAATGTCTGAATACTCAAAAATGGTTCATCTTAAAACCAGTTAGAAGGAAATATTTTTTCACTCGGAGAATAGTTAAGCTCTGGAACGCATTGCCAGAGGTTGTGGTAAAAGCGGATAGCATAGCTGATTTTAAGAAAGGTTTGGATAAATTCCTGGAGGTAAAGTCCATAGTCTGTTATTAAGACTTGGGGGAAGCCTCTGCCAAGGATGATTCATCATGGCCGCTTAAGAGCTACCAGTTCATCACCACCCTTTCTTCACCACTGTTTAAAAGCCACCAGTTCAGCGAGGTCCATTCATCGCGGGAAATTTCCATGCTGGCCTTTCAGCCCTGTCCATTCCATTGCATGAGAGTTCACTATATCTCTATTACTCATTTTATAACTTTTGAACTTTAAAACAGTGCATCACTGAAATGACCAGGTCCCAATTTGTATTAGCGTCCTCACTACATATGCATCCGGGGACACCTCTTTAGAAAGAAATCACACATGCAGTTTTATGGCCAAAGAAATGTGTCCTTTATTCAGAGCACTGACATATTTATAGCATTTCACATGAGTCAGTTTTCTCAGCATATGACTGTAGGAAAGACCATATTTGGTAACAGGATACATAAAAGCAAATAGAAAGAGGTAGCAAACATAAGGGGGGGGGGAATAGTGGGAAGTTTCCATTATAGCATATAATACTGTCTTGTCTAAGGTCTTGCAATGGTTCTTTTTTAACAAATGTTTCTTATCAAAACAAGTCAACTACAGAATAAAATGGAGCACAGAGCTCAGAACACAAAAAGAAAAGACCTTGTGGTTTCTTGGCAAAATGATAACTGTTTAAGCAGTTCCTTTTACAGAAGCAGGAATAGAAAAACTTACAAAGAATATATGTGCCCCTTCACATCACTACTTGATAAGAGTTTCTGGATGCCTTCTGGATGCCACAGTACTTTAAAACAATGCATTCCTACTGTTAAACAGTTTCAGTTCACAGCTCTACCTTTTTTTCCCCCCCGCATCTGTTCACATCGCAGCCCTTTCATCCAGGCATGATGCGCGAGAAGTTGTCGTCTTCATGTTAGAGGGGGTGGGGGCTTGGGGGCTGGTTGATGTCTTGATGTCAGCGGGGGTACATCAGCAGAAGGGAAATAAGCTGCCTCTGTAGCATAGAAAGACAGATATTGTCTTCTTTCAACAAAAAAGTGAAATAAAAGAAAAATCAAAATCAAATACAACAAAGTACTGACCAATTGCTCTTCTCCAAAATAGAAAACAAGTAAAAAAAACAAAACAAAAACTAAGGAAGTTTAAGGTAGTTAAGATGGTACAAGTTGTTTTAGAATTAGTTTACTTAGGGGGAGAGCAATTGACCAGTACTCTCTGCTTTCAGTACATTTCTAAATAAAAATTGAGCTGTGAAGTGAAAAGGTTTTAAGGTTGAAAAGTTGTAAAACGAGCTGTAAAGGTTGTGTGCTGGAATAGACGGGGCTGAAAGTCTGATGCTGAAATGTCCCACGATGAAAGATCAGTCATGGTTTGGGTGCAAGGGAATTAAATACTAAGCGGAGAATAACTAATGGGCAGCCTGGATGCAGTGGCGTACCTAGGGTATGTGGCACCCGGGGCCCATAATTTTTTGACACCCCCCCATGTAAAAAAATATTTTTTGTAATAACCATGAAACTGAATAAATGGTCATAATAGAAACAGGCAGTGAAAATTTTATTTTATTGAACCTCATATATGTAACCATTATTCCAAACATACCATAACATAACATAAATTATGTCTGAATTGTCATGACATCAGAAGTACATATGGAGTAGTTGCAGGTGATGCTTGGGACAGTTCTGATTGTGTTAGTTCGGTTTAATGTGTTTTTTGAATAGAAGGGTTTTTATTTCTTTTTTGAAGGTTTTGTAGTCTGTGGTCGAGGTCAATAGGTTGTAGAGTTGGGGGTTGAGTGTTAGGAGGTTGTCGAACTGTTTTTTCTTTTGACGTTTTTGGTTGGAGGGTGTGTGAATGGTGCGTGAGTTCTCCTATGTCTGGTTGAGGTGGATTGAATTATTTAGCTGAAGAAATTAGTTAACCCCCCATTCCACACACATTAATTCTCTTCCATTTTTGTTCCCATTGTAAAAAACACTGATAAGTTCTCAGAAAAAAAATAAATTAAAATAAGAAGTGAAAACAAAGGCTCCTACAGATGAGAACATAACATAAGAATAGCCTAACTGGGTCAGACCAATGGTCCATCATGCCTAGTAACCTATTCTCATGGAAGCCAATCCAGATCACTAGTACCTGGTCAAAACCCATAGAGTAGCAACATTCCATGCTACCGATCCAGGGCAAGCAGATGTTTCCCCCATATCTTAATAACAGACTATGGACTTTTCCTCCAGAAATTTGTCCAAACCTTTCTTAAAACCAGCTACGCTATCTGCTTTTACCATAACTTCTGGCCACTTCATTTTTAAGCTGAGATCTTTCCTTCCAAACAGAGACTTTGCTAGATGTCAAATACAGCACAAGGTAACTTCACACGGACTTAGCTGTGCAGGAAATGTGAATCTCCTCATACACCCACCATATCGTGCAAAAATGTGCAAAGGTCTGGTTTTTTCTTTCGATCACTACATAGACTAATGCCACACAAGCAGCGCTGTTACAAACATATTCTGTAGGTCAGTGCTAAGGTTAACAAAGTTTCCTTCCTTGGACCAGAAGGAGATACTGATAAACCACTGGAAGAGATCCCAAAACAACTACCCAGGAACAACACCCAAAGACCCACTCAGTATGTAAACCAGTTGAGTGGAGTGGACTAACTGGGGGGTGGAAATGGGCCCAGAGTTTGCTCAGCAGAATTTCCCAGATCACCTCACCGGGTAGGCCAGCAATGCTATAAACTTTATAACACACATTATTATATTTTCTTATAAAGCACATATTTTAACTGAACTCTCTGACATCCTCAGCCTTTCCATTCACAAAAATAGAAGGAAGAAAAGTTCCCATTTCCTGCTGTCTCATGTCCCCGGCCTATACAATATTTTTCTTCTGCAGAGTGCAGACCCTTCAAAAATCTGACCAAATCCTCATTTCACTTGCATTATAAAGTACTGAGGATGCCATCTCTCCCCAATCCCAGGTCCTAAAGTCTAAGACAGTAGCGCAAACTAGTGCTGCCAGATTCAGGAAAAAAATTTTTGATTCGATTCAGCTTATTGAATTGGTTTATCAATTTGATTTTCCTGCCCAATTGGATGTTTTTTTCAAACACCCTGGTGGGTTTATTTTATAGCTTTTTTACCCCCCTTTGGCTTCTCCTAACCACACTGGCGCTGTGGTGTAAATAAAATAAAGAAACAAAAAGGACTTTTCCTCTCTCTGTTAAATCCTAGCTCACATTTGCGGTCTAACACCAGCTCTGGCAGGATACAAATTTCAAATCTGACATATTGTAATCACAAAATAGAAAATAAAATTAGTTTTTCTACCTTTTTGTTGTCTGGTTATTTTTCAAATCTTGTTGGTCCAAGGCTCTGGTTGTCTTCTGATAACTTGCTTGCCAGGGTCTCCTTCTTTCTTCTTTCTCCGTGCTAACCATCCATCTGCCATCTCTGTCCTCCCCTTCCATTTCCCTTCCCTACCCCGGATGTCTGGCATCTTTCCTTTTTTTTGTCTCCCTCCACAGATCCACCTTTTCTTAACTACCCTTTCATCCAGCAGCTCTCCCTCCTTCCCCACCACCCCAGGGCCCACCATCTCTCTCTTTATTTTCCCAACTACCCTCCTAACCAGTATCTCTATCCCCCCCCCCCCACACACATCCCTTGTGTCCAACTTCTCTCCCTTTCTGTTCCTTCCCTCCCTAAAACCCATGTCCATCATCTCTCTCTCTCCTCTATTTTCAGACCCATTATTTCTTCCCACCGAAAGTCCAGCATATGCACGTCTCTTTGAACCCCTCCCCCTTCCCTCTGTGTACTTCTACACCAGGGCCTGTCTCCCCTGAAGGCCTGTCCCCCCCTTAAAGGTCTGCATCCGACCACTAAAGGCCTGTCCCCCCCTTGAAGGCCTGCCTGCCTGCTCCCCTTGAAGGCCTGTACCCCCCCGAAGGCCTGCACCCTCCCAAAGGCCTGCCCCCCTGAAGGCCTGCCCCCCCTGAAGGCCTGTCCCCCCCCTTGAAGGCCTGCCCCCCCCGAAGGCCTGCACCCTCCCCGAAGGCCTACACCTCCCTCGAAGGCCTGTCCCCCCCTCGAAGGCCTGCCTGCCTGTCCCCCCTTGAAGGCCTGTCCCCCCCCGAAGGCCTGCACCCTCCCGAAGGCGTGCCTGTCCCCCTTGAAGGTCTGTCCCCCCCCGAAGGCCTGCACCCCCCCCGAAGGCTTGCCTGCCTGTTCTCCAAGAAGGCCTGTCCCCCTGAAGGCCTGTCTCCCCCCCCCTCCACAAGGTCTGCCTGCCCGCCCCACCCTGAAGGCCTGCTGCCCCCCACTACCTCGAAGGACCGCTCGGCCCCACCACCACCACGAAGCACTGCTTCGGCCTCCCCGCTTCATTTCCCTGGGGAAACAGCCTGCATCAAGATCGCGCGATGCCAGCGATCTTTGCTTGCTTCGGCTGTTTCCTGCACCGTGGCCCGCCCTCCTCTGACGTCAGAGGAGGGGCGGGACCGTGGCGGAGGAAACCGCCGAAGCAGGCAAAGATCGCTGGCATCGCGATCTTGCTGCAGGCTGTTTCCAGACGTGACACCCAGTGCAGGGAGGGGCGAAACTGGACCGGACCGGGAGCACCCCCTCAGGGTTTGGCACCCGGGGCGGACCGCCCCCCACACCCCCCCCCTTGGTACGCCACTGCCTGGATGGACCTTTCAGGTCTTTATCTGCTCTCATTTCATTTACATTCCCAGACTCAACTGCTATCTTATGCTCTGAAATGCAACCTAAAATACTAATCTAAACTAAGCCACTTGTTATATAAAAACCTAATAGGGACTCTAAAGGCTAAACCATTGTTTAAACTGACTTTGATGAAAAAGCAGAGTAATGACCTCCAAAAGTAAAAGAAAAGGACAATGATATAACATACTGAATGCCAGCAGGTAAGATATTCCAATGAAGGGTCCCCCCCCCCTCCCCGCAGGACCTCACTCAGCTATGCAGATGCTGCCACTGAATGTTGTCATCTCCTGCATAACCAGCTTCTTCCCAGTACCACCCCCAGTAGTGTCCCTGACTGGCCCACATTTTTGTTGTGCAGTCTGTATGGGGATGTTCAATACCACTATCAAGTGCCACTGAATATCACCATTTATTTTGATTTCTATCCTGTTCTCCCAGAAGCTCAGAACGGGTTACAAGTAGACATTCACAATCGTTTGAAAACAGACTAGTCATGACAACAAATAGGTTACAGTAGACAATAACAGAGCTTATTCTAGAGACCAGACTGGTCACAGCGAAGAGTACTAGGAGAAGTATATTGAGGAGGCAGTTTTTAATGGCCCGTTTGGCGGAAGAGGAGGATCTCTACTGCTCTGCGGATGGTCATTAGTGAGTCTAGCGACCTGATCTGTGTGGGTAGTCGGTTCCATAGCCGAGGTAGGAAATGGTTATAGGATCTTTTGTACGCCGTACTCATTCGGAGGGATCTCCCTGCGGGAATGCTGAGTCTTTGTTCTGCTTTGGAGAATTTAGGTGGCAGTGCATGATTTAACTGGGCAGGAGAGGCTCCTGTCTGTTTAAATCACTTTGAATATCAACCTGTTTGTGTTTGTCATTCCTGAACTCCTAGATTCCTTTTTAAAAATGTATTCTTATTTGTTTATCCCTTCTTTTTCGTGTTTCTTCCCTTTACCAATTTTCTCTCCTCATTTCTCTTTTCTTCCTCCCTTTTCCCTTCCAGTCACCCCAGACTCTCAGCTGGACAGGGTAAGACTAGGGATACTTGGGTTTCCCAACATTTCTGGAGCAACAAAGCATGCACCAGAAGTGGTAGAGGAGGAAAGGGCCAGTGGGACCCAGATATAATTCCACTACACTGCAGTGCTCAGCTTTAAATACAACAATGAAGTTTTCCAGCTTTGCAAGGCCATGGACTTACATGCAAATACTAATGGTAGTAGCTGTTCACTGTAAACCACAAAATGCTATTGTTCAAGTTCTGACTGGATTATTGTGGTTTTGAGCACAATACTCCCATATTATTCATCTACGCTGGCTTCCAGTAGATTATAGGATACAGTACAAGATTTTGCTATTAGTTTTTCAAGTTTTGACAAATAAAATTTCTCCTGTGATTGCTGCTAGCTTACACTTACATCATCCGTCAAGGCTACTAAAATCTGCCTCTCTCAATTTGCTAGATGTTCCTTCATTTAAAATGGACTATCTTGAAGAAAATAGAAATTCAATTTTCTTTGTTGCAGGGCCTAAGTTGTGCAATTGAGAATGAGGAATTTGAACGACTTCAAAAAGGTCTTAAAGACCCTATTGTTTCAATATGCATTTAATATTTCTCAAGATGAGACTCACTGATTTCAGGGATCGCTCTTTGAATATACAATTTGTATTTTCAGTCAAGATAAGAATTATTGATATGAGTTGCTTATTTTTTAATGAAATTTATATTTTGTTTCTGCATTGCTGTTATTGCATGTTATGAGTTTATTTTTCTAATTTACAGTTTGTGGATTTTTGTTGTATTCTGTCTGGAATTATATAGAAGGTACTGATTAGAAATTGTTTAAATATTAGTTGCTATTCACTGTAGAAAAAGTATACTTACACAGGGCTGCCCTCAGGGGTTGCAAACAGAGCAACTATCTGGGCTCCCATGCCATAGGGAGCTTCAAGCTGAAAGAGGCATACCCTTCAGGTGAACTTTGGGACTCCCTCCTTAGTTTCTGTGAGCCCCTGAATATCTAACACCAACTCTGATTAAACATGTCTGAGAATTATGTTGTTCTTTCCTGCCATTGCCTACATGTATACATGGGGGGTGCTAGAGTTGAAATGTTGGACAATCATCATTATCTGCTGCCTTTGGTTGAAGCCCCTTAGGGAGAGGCTGCCTGCTTGCCAGGGCCAGACTGTTCAAGCAAGCTAGGAATATGTCACATGCCTTGGAGAAAGAGTTACCATATGGCTCCAGAAAAAGGAGGACAGATCGAGACATCTGGGTTTTATTTCCATTGTTTTCAATGGATGTAAAGCCCAGATGTCTCTATCTGTCCTTAATTCCATTGCTTTCAGTAGAAGTAAAACCCGGACATCTCAATCCATTCTCCTTTTTCTGGAGCCAAATGTTAACCCTACTTGGAGAGGTGGTAGAGGAGCTCTTCCCCAGATCTCTCCATTCATTTGAAGAATGCATTTAAAATCCCAACAGTCCTTTTGATTACTTCTTCTGTCTGCCTGTGGGTCATGACCTAGCACTCTTCTGAAATATTCTGTAGGAGGGGGGATGAAGATGGGAATCATTAGCCAAGCTTCCCAGAAATAGTCTGTATCAGGTGGAGGAAAGAAAGCAGAGAAAATTATAATGAATGCAGCAATGGTAATTTGTTAAGATTGGTAGGCATTTTTGGGACTTCAGTGGTGCTTCCTCATCTGAGCTTTTAAAGGTCAACAAGAGTTCCATGGAAAGAAAAATGGAGTATAAAGGTCTATAATATGTGTGAAAGATGGTTGCTGATCTAGAAGTCAACTCCTTATGATTTGGCTACTCTTAAAATCACAAATACTGTATGCCAAATTGTGCAAGAATGTAGTTTTCATGACAGGAGCCTAGAAAACATGAGCACACATTATTTATGAGATCTGTGGCATTACAGATCACCTGCATGTTAAGGGGTGGAAACTGCTGCAGATTCTTTGGCTCTCCTTATTCCCTGAATGTAGCCTCGCTGAAATGTGCACAATCAGTTGCCCCCAAACTAATGGAAACTGTGATCTCAAAAAAATTCAGCCTTGGTTTGCTGTGCCTGCTGTACATCTTTGGGAAAGCAATACACTAATTGGCTTTCCTGGGAAAAATGGTATGGAAAATTTTTCATATGCTGACAGGTTAAAAATGCTGGGGCTGTTCTCCCTGGAGAAGAGGAGACTTAGAGGGGACATGATAGAAACCTTCAAAATCCTTAAGGGCATAGAGAGAGTAAATAAGGACAGATTCTTCAAACTGTGGGGGGCCACAAACACTAGGGGTCACTCGGAGAAATTGAAAGGGGACAGGTTTAGAACAAATGCTAGGAAGTTCTTTTTTACCCAGAGGGTGGTGGACACATGGAACGCGCTTCCGGAGAATGTGATAGGCCAGAACTCTGTACAGGGGTTCAAGGAGGGTTTGGATAGGTTCCTGGAGGATAAGGGGATAGAGGGGTACAGATAGAACTTGAGGTAGGTTATAGAAGTAGGCAGAAACCACTTCACAGGTCGCGGACCTGATGGGCCGCCGTGGGAGCGGACCGCTGGGCGAGATGGACCTCGGTCTGACCCAGTGGAGGCAACTTCTTATGTTCTTATGTTCTTAACTCAAAAACTGAACAGTACGCAGTGAGGTAGCCAACTGGTTTATGCCTTCTATGGCCCCATGATTGGTTTGGAATAGAGAATGACAAGGGAATGGGGACTTATGGATAACTGGGGAGATGGAACTACGCATGGCCAAAAAAGGAACAGTAGCAATAGGGGAAAACACCCTCCAGGGATTCAAGACAAAGTTAGACGAGTTTCTTCTGAACTGGAACGTACGCAGGTAGGGCTAGTCTCAGGGCGCTGGTCTTTGACCAGAGGGCCTCCGCGTGAGTGGACTGCTGGGCACGATAGACCACTGGCCTGACCTAGCAGCGGCAATTCTTATGTTCTTAATAATCTAGCAACTTCCTAGCCAGACACTAAACCCATCTCTGTTGCACTCTTCATGAAGTAATTTGTCCATACTGTTGAAGAAATGTAGCTAGCTTTGCAAGAGGAGCGCTGATGCACAAATCTGTGCATATTCCTTTCTCTCTCTCTTTCTGTGTTTAATGGAGAGAAAGAAGCTTGCCAGTGTGGACTATGCATGTATACTGACACTTGAATGTGCACCCTGCACTATGGAAACAGACACATACCACTTCTGGTATTAGGTATATTATGTACCATATATAGAAGATAATTAGTCTATGATATGTGTTGGCTTTATAAAGCTTTTTTGTTCCCAAAAGTTTCAGCAGTCAAAAGAAAGTAACTCTATTATGTGGCAAACAACTATAGCACAGCAGGGAAAGATATTAAAGAAAAGAAATTCTAGTTTTCAATCATGTATGAAGTCATCCAGCAGAAAAGTATCTCCTAAATAGAAGAGATTGAAAGCGTTCATAGCTTTGAAACCTATTTTATCAAGGATCTTATTTACTAAACTCTGTTAAAACCTATTTTGACATCTAACACACATTTAAAAATGACATTAATGTGCATTAAAGGTAATTCATGCATTGGTATTACCAGCATTTATTTACTGAATTTATTCAATTCAATTTGTAATTCGCCTCTACAAACTGCTTCAGGTGATTTACAACAAATTAAAATGCAGGAAAAAAGCATGTGAAAAATATATTAACTAGCTGCATCTCATGCAAATGCATACAAAGCAGCTCATTAATATTAAAATAGATTACTGCAAATCATGATAAAGTCAGATCATTTGTGATAACTTAAAGCAAGTTTACAAGATTTCAAGGTATTACTTTGTACTCTAGAATTAGACAAAACTCTTTATCAATTTTTAGTATTTTCTAAAAATAGTGACTGCCATTTGGCCTAGATTTTCACAGACTTAATCTGTGCACCAGACTTGAATATTAGGGAAGGGCAACCAGAAAAATTTTGTTTCATTTTGATTTTCTTTCATTCTGAATGAATGTTGTTAAGATTGTGCCCTCTAGGGGACGATGATGAGCTTCAACTAATTAACATAGAAGCTTAAGTGCTGAGCTCCTGAGTTTTCTTTCCAAATCCTGGTGGATAATGATATTTTCCTCAATAAAGATAAGATTCTTTACTTTCTACTCTTGTTCTTCTACTTCTTCCTTCATGTCTACCAAGACATATAAATCTGAACATTATACCAGCTCTGTGCCAGTTTCAAAGCAACATAAACAAGAAGCACAATCTCCTTCCAAAATGGCTCCACTCAAGGAGGGAGATATTTCTCTATAACTTATTATGGATAAAATACTTTCCATTAAAGGTATCTTGCAGCAAGGGAATCTTCCTGTCACAATCAGTTTAGCGGCCATAGCAGGGAGCTCATCCCCCCATGAAATCGGCCGGTAGGAGGGATGCCCACTCCCTCCTGCTGAAATCCCCAAAGCACCCCCCCCCCAAATGTCCATGGCAGGAGGAGTGCCCAAGTCCTCATGCCAAAATGGTGAACCCTCCCTACAGAGTCCGTGGCAGGAGCGATTGCCACCACCTTCTGCTGCTACCCCTCAAGGCAGCCCCCAGCAGGAGAGATGCCCTCTCCCTCCTGCCACTGGTCTCATCATCCCTGAACCCTACAAACACTCCCCAACTCCACTCCTGACACTCCAGGACACCCCAACATCCCCCTGACACTCCCTGACTCCACCTGAACAACCCCCCCACGACACCCAGAAGATCCCCCCCGCCACTCCCTAACTCCACCCTGCCACCTCCAAGATACCCCTGACACTCTTCAACTCCACATGGACAACTCCCTGGCAACCCTCCTGCTGGCTGACTTCACAGGTGGATGGTTCCCTGTTGCAGCCACTAAACTGATCACAGCAGGAAGATTCTCTTGCCTTGATCGGTTCAGTGGCCGCATCTATTTGAAATGTAAACCAGCATTTTGCTGGCCTACATTTCAGGCACTTATCACATCCCTAGGAAGACGCCTAGGGCTGCCTAAGCTCACCTAAGGCCACTTCTTGGCAAAACCATGCCCACGCCTAGCCTTGGGCAACTTTAAGCGGTCCTATGCATATTCCTAGGCTCACAAAAATGCCTGCAGTAACTGAGGGTGTTTTTTAAAAAAACCATGTGTCCCAATTGGCTGGTTAGACAGCAGTAGGATGCCTACTGTCGCCTACAATTGGTACGCCGTTTATAGAATTTGTCCCTATATGTTACTCACTTCGATGAAAGTCATATCTATCAATGTTAAGTGTTTAAATAACCCATTTAAGAGGTCTAAATTGAATAGCTATTTCAATCAACTTCATAAGGATATCATTTTCCTCCAAGAAACCCTTAGGAATAAATATACTGTTTCTGGTTTCTCCCCTGCAATTAATAAATACAATGGTGTCGCTATTCTAACTCATAAATCCTTACAAGCCACTATTGATACCCAATTACATGATGCTCAGGGAAGATGGATTTTATTAGAATTGAAAATTAACCTGATTATATATATCTTCTTAAACATATATGCTCCTAATCTACAGTAGACTCTCCTGATTTCTTTCAAGACTGCCTCTGAATTAGCTAAATTTAGCCATCAATGTATTATTATTGGTGGCAATTTTAATCAAATACAGGATGTGATATTAGACAGAAAATCCAATAGTTCCTATAGAATTCCCAAATCAATTGAAAAACTCAATGATTTAAAAGCAAATTTTGGACTAATTGATCTTTGGTGTATTTTGCATCCCAAGGATCACAATTACACCTTTTTCTCTCCTCCTCACCAAAGTTTTTCACGTATCGACTTTTTTCTCATCTCTTCCACCCTACTCCCTAATATTACCGCTGCTGGTATATTAAGTAGAACAATTTCTGATCACTCCACAATTTCATTAATAATTGATGATGTTCTTCCTAAAACAGCTTAACATTCATGGAGATTTAACACAACTCTATTACAAGATGAAAATGTCATTACTTATCTCAAAGATAAAATATTAGAATACAGTAAAACCTTGGTTTTCAAGCATAATTCATTCCAGAAGCATGCTTGTAATCCAAAGTATTTGTATATCAAAGCGAATTTCCCCATACGAAATAATGGAAACTCAGACAATTCGTTCCACAACCCAAAAACTTTAATACAAAATACTATACATGTCAGAGAGAGAGAGAACCATCGGCTCAGTTGTGATGATGTAATATGTGTATACTTTATGTACTTGTATTGCAAGACATTGCTTGTATATCAAGTTAAAATTTAATAAAATGTTTTGCTTGTCTTGCAAAACACTTGCAAACCAAGTTACTTGTAATCCAAGTTTTTACTGTACTTCTCTTTTAATAACATCAGTGATTATAAAGCTCATGTTTGGTGGGATGCCTTTAAAACCATCATAAAAAGGAGTATAATTAATTATGCAGCCAGCAAGTCAAAAGAAAAAATTAATAATATGGAACATACCATTAAATCCTTAGAAGATAAATACCTTCTAGACTTTGCATTCCAAACATACCAAACTCTTCAATCCTTAAAATACAAATATAATTCTTTATTAAACAAGTGGAGGGGCATAATCGAAAAGAACAACTAAGTCTATTTTCGTCTAAGTCACAAGTTGTCTAAAGTAAAAACAGCTTAGGACACATTTTTGAAAAATACGTCCAAATTTTTTTTCATTTCGAAAATCGTCTTAAGTATACGTCCTGCTGATCTTATCGTCCAAGTCACTAAATCGTCCATCTTTATACCACATTTTTGTCCAACTTTTCGTCCAAGTCAAAAATGCCTAGAACAAGCCCTGTTGGACGTGGGAGGGGTCTGCAAAGTGATGGACTGAACACTCAAACATGGCACCTAAATAGTGGGGTACCTTACAGGGCACTGCTGTGAACTTCAAAAAAAGGGTGCCATGTCTTCATCTCACTACAGCTTCCTTATACTTCTAGAATCCCCTAGACCCACTTATCTACCACTCCAATAGCCCTTATGACTGCAGGAGCCACTTATATGCCAGTACAAAAGAGTCTTGGGGGTGTGTAGGGGTGTTGACATGTTTCAGTATCAATGCAGTGATTACAGGGGCTTATGGGCATGGGTCCACCTATCTATGGGTCCCTAACCCACCCCCAAGATGGTTTAAGACGCCTCTATGCAGCACGACTAGACTTTCCTAAGCCAGGCTGCCAGGTGTTGATGTTCTGGAGGCACAATTCTCAAGTTGCGATCAATATTTTTATGCAGGGGGCTGGTGATCACTGGGGTAGTATGTGGGTGTCTGTATTATGGTCACTTTAGGTGGGTTTTTGTGACTTAGACCATGTTTTAAAAGGTCTAAGTCACAACATCCATGTTCCGTCGATCCTGTGCTATATAACTTTCAGTTATACATGCAGTACGACTAAGTCTAAGCCTGCCCACATCCCACCCAAATCCCGCCCTCGACACTCCTCCTGACATGCTCCTTTTAGCTATGGTTGTACGGCGGCACTATGAAGGCCTAGGTCATTTAGAAATACATCCAAAACCCGGTTGATTATCGTCTAAGTGCCGACGTAGGCCGTTTTTTGGACGTTTTTCTCTTTCGATTATGAGCCCCATAAGCTTTACATTCACAACATTCACAACTCAAGATACTATGCAGAAAACAATAAAATGAGTTATACCTTAGCTCAATATCTGAAAAATAAGGCTACTCGATCTAGAGTAACACATATTATTGACTCAAATGATGTCCCCCACATCACAGATGAAGATATTGCACAACAATTTAAGAGCTTTTATCAGGAATTATCTGAAATTAATTTTTCACCAATAAAATTTTAAAGATTTCGTAAAGTCACTTCAACACCCTACCATTTCCTCATCTCAAAATAATATATTGGAATAAGACATTTCCATTGCAGAAATCACAGATGCAATTAAATCTCTTCTTATGGGAAAAGCCCCTGGAAATGATGGTTTTGGCATCCAGTTTTACCAGGCTTTCTCAGATATATTGAGCCCTCAACTGTGCTCCCTTTACCTCAAACCTCAAACTGAAGACAATTGCAAAGGCTCCTTTCTAGAATCAATCATTATTGTTATCCCTAAACCAGAGACAGATCATACAAAAGTCAGCAGCTGCAGACCCATCTCATTAATAAACTTGGATAACTGGAGATCCCTCAGGGAGGTGGGTTCATGTGGACATGAGCTTGGGGAATAATTCATTGGCGTTCTTCAATATCTATGCCCCTAATTCTAATCAAATTGAATTTTTCAAAACTCTTCAGAAGATGATACTACTACCGGCTACATCTAACTTAATAATGGCGAGGGACTTTAATGCTGTTATGGATCCATTAATAGATAAAAATCCCAGTAGGATAATCAAGTCACTGGGTTTAGATGGTACAGTCTTGTGGTTTAAAAGATATGGCAGATCCTTCATTTTAATGCTCGGGAATTTTTATTTTGCTCCCATGTTCATAAATCATTCTCCAGAATAGATTATATTTTCATTTCAGATCAATTAGTTCAGCAAGTAACAAAAGCCACCATAGATCCAATCATTTTGTCAGATCATGATGGAATTTGGATTGAATTGAAAATGGATGAACAAGATTCTAGTAGACCTGTGTGGAGATTTCATAATACATTGTTTGCGTATTCAAAATTTCTTGAAAAACTTCAATTAAAGATGAAGGAATATTTTCAAATCAATGTCTCAGAAGAAATCTCATTAGAAACAATATGGGATGCTTTTAAAGCTACCATGAGGGGGCAGATCATTTCATATGTGGCACATGTTAAGAAATAACTTAAAAAGGAATTTTCTAATTTGGAACAAGATATTAAGGTATTGGAGGCACAATTGGCTGCAAAATAAGAACAAATTACTTTACAGGCCCTCTTAAAAGCTAAATATAAATATAATGAGATTTCTTCACAGTTGGCCAGGAAAGATTTGTTTTCTCAACAAGCTCTGTATTATGGAAACTCGAATAAAGTGGGAAGATTATTGGCCAATTACCTTAAAGCGAAAAAAGAAAAGTGAAAATAGTTGTGATTAAAGATGAAAAAGGAGTAACACACTCTCAAATTAGAAATATTTTAAAACAATTTTTAAATTTTTATACAGCCTTATATTCTTCTGAGCTTTATTAAAATAAGAAAATTGAAGGTTTAGAGTTCTTAAAGTTAATTAAGGGACCTAAAATTCCCAAGCATATAAGAGGAAGTCTTAATGCGCATGTATCACTGAAAGAATTACAGACTGCGTTGAAGTCCCTTAGAGTTGGATCCACTCCAGGTGGTGATGGTTTCACTGTAGAGTTTTACAAATCATTTCAAATTACCCTATTACCTCATCTTTTAAAATTATATCAGGCTCAACTAACTAAAGGTTGCATATTAGGTACTAAGGCGGAATCTTTAACTATTGTTTTGCCGAAACCAAATAAAGATCCTATGTTGATTTCAAATTACAGGCCTATTTCCTTGATTAACGTAGATGGTAAATTATTGGCTAAGTTATTGGCTTTGCGCTTGGCCAAGGCTCTCCCTTAAATTATAGGTATGCACCAAATGGAGTTTGTTGCTCACAGACATTCTTCAAATAATACTAGGCTGGCTTTTCATATGTTAAACTTAACAAAAGCCATAGAAGATCCGGCCTTCTCTGTATCCTTGGATGCAGAGAAGGCCTTTGATCGTATGGAATGGACCTTCATGTATCAAGCAATGGATTGGTTTGGTATTGGTTCCAGATTTATACAAATGATTCAAACCTTGTATAGCTCCCCATATGCCAGATTATATATTAATAATACTTTTTCAGAGCATCTTCGTTTGGAGAGAGAGTTTAAACAAGGATGTCCATTATCTCCTTTGCTGTTTGATATTGTTCTGGACCCCTTGTTATTAGCTATTCAACAGGAAGAGGAGATTCAGGGTATTCTTTAAGCAGGTCGGGAATATAAAGTCTCTTCTCACGCAGATGATATTTTGCTTCATTTGAGGAATCCTGAAACTACCATTCCACATTTACTTGGTTTGATTGATAGATTTGGGAAATTTTCAGGATACAAGATAAATTGGAGTAAATCAGAGGTTCTTCCGTACACTGTTCCAATGGATTATTTGACACGGTCCCTTTCCTTTGGAAGGAAGGAGGTATAAAATATTTAGGCGTTTGGATTCAGAAGACATTGGAAGAGACAATGCAAGTAAATGAAAAATCCTTATTACTGAAGGTCTCAGAAATGTGTGAGCATTGGAACCCATTACATCTGTCTTGGTGGGGAAGAGTTCAGATGGTAAAAATGATGATTTTGCCTGTGGTTTGTTACCAAATGGGTATGTTACTAGTTTATTTCCAGGGATCTTTTTATAAGAAATTAAATAGTATTCTTACCAAATATATTTGACTGGGTAAAAAGGCAAGAATTGCTTTAGTATCTACAAAAACCGATTGCGGAGGGTGGGGTAAATTTTTCCCAACTTTTATAGGTACCATCAAGCCTATATAATACATCAGGGAACATCTCTCGGATTGGTTACATCTAGAATGGCATCTTATGTCCCCAATGCAACTATCTCATGCGTTGAGTATCAAATTACCTAGATATGCTAAGGACAATATTATTCTTTTAGACACATGGAAAACATTGAAATTTATTGATAAATTAACAGATATTCCATTAATGAAATCTACTTTTCAGTCCCTATGGCCAAAATCCAAGATTCAAATAGGCGGTGCTGGGATCTCCTGGAAGAATTGGATGCAGGCAGGTATTCATACATTAGATGATGTTATATCTAATGGAAAACTGCTTGATTTTTCACGACTGCAACAATCATTTGATATTTTAAAGTCTCAAGATTATAGGTGATTATAGTTGAAGCAGGCCATTCAGAGTGGGTTCCCTGATTGGCAGAATCTCAAAAATTATTATAGCTTGCAAGTCATATGCTTCCAGACAGATCTTCTAGGACATCAGGCCACCTGATGATATAAATTAATTTCTGAATTTTTGAATAAAAAACAAAAAATAGTCTTAGAGACATTTGGAGCATCGAGATAAAACAGTATATTTCTACATCTCGATGGCCACAAATTTGGACTTGGAGGTTAAAATGTACAGCGTCAGCATCTATGAGACAAACTTGGTTTTTCTTGTTACATAGGATTTTTTGGACCACAGTTCGTTTACAAAAGATAGACAGTTCTAAGTCTAATAGATGCTGGCATTGTCATATTAACATAGGGACCTTAGATCATCTGTTGTTCTATTGTCCATTGATACTTATTTTTTGGAAGTCAATTTGGGAACAAATTAATCTTGTACTTGAGGCATCAATTCCGTTAACTTATGAAGCCATAATTTGTGGTACTATATTACATCTTTGGATCGGTATAAAAGCCAGCTTTTCATAATAATGACAGGAGTAGCTATTCAGATGGTTACACGTAACTGGATGAATTGCGATAGACTTAATTACACATTTTGGTGGGCAAACTTATGTTTAACTTATAAGTATGAGAGAATGAATGCTGAATGTTTAGGACATAGTAATGCATTCAATAAGGTGTTGGAGTTCATTGACTACATATATAGGGTCACATTAGCTGACATGTACTTTTTCTTATTAGATTACTTCCTTTCACATCCAGGGTGGGAGGGAGGGATGATAGTAATATTATGTATGGTATATAGTTTATGGAAACTATAGTTATAAGTATATATTTCTAATTATTGCTAGTTAAAGGAGGGGGAGAAAATTATTTGTTTTAAAATGTTTGTATATGTAAAGTGCTTTTTCTGATTTGCTCTTGATAATTCATTGTAGTGCACTGTTATTATTTAAAAATCAATAAAGAATTTAAAAAAATAAATACACTTGGATAACAATGCTAAAATCATCACCACTAGATTGTCAAAAATATTACCAAATCTCATTCATAGAGATCAGAATGGTTTTGTCCTCAACAGACTCTCTAATGATAATTCAAGAATGCTTTGGAACATTTTATCATATGCTGCTCCCTTAAAAGAACAATTAGTTATGATGTAACTAGACACAAAAAAAAATTCAATAGAATAGAATGGGACTATCATTTTCACACTTTCTCTTGATTTGGTTTCAGCCAGAAATTTATTAACATGATTAAAGTATTATATAAAAAAAACCCTTAGTTTCAACATCTGTTAATGGAATTCTTTCCAATTCTTTCTCATTAAAAAGAGGTACAAAACAAGGTTGCCCATTATCCCTTTTATTATTTGATTTGCCTTTAGAACCACTGGTGTTTCAATGGGAACTCACCAAAATTAAATATCTTGATATATGGTACAGTAATGCAATTGACTGGACTATGAAACTTAATTATAACTCACATATCATTAACATCTTCCTTACTGAACTCCTGGTCCCCACTTTATCTCACTTGGTGGGGTAGAGTAGGAGCCATTAAAATGATTCTAGCACCTAAAATAAATTATATTCTCAGCATGATTCTCTTCTCTTTTTCATCAAGACTATATATATATAATTGGATTCTTTAAGGAACAAATTCTTATGGAAAGGGAAAACTCCTAGAATAGCTTTAAAGAAATTGAAACTTCCCAAAGACAGAGGTAGCTTAAACTTTCCTAGTTTTTTGGACTACCATTTTGCATTTCACCTTTCACAAGCCCTACTGTAGTTTCAACAGGATTATACTGTGGACTTACCCAGATGGTTAAATTTAGAAGCTTCATTAATACATCCCTATCCTATTAAACTGCTACCATTCATGGATAATTTTAGTTATTCTAGTGAAAAAAAAGTTACTGAAAGCTGCTTCAATCCCGCTATACGACTTTTACAAAAAGCTAAATAAAAATATATATAATTTGGAGGAGATACCCCTTTGGTCTAACAGTTCCTTAATACTTGATCATAACAATTTGTTTATGGCACAATTAAAAGCTAATAATATCTGGTCTCTCTCCCAATTCTCACCACTGATACTTTTTTCACTAATATACAATATACCTTTCATTGATCACTCTATTTGGTCACAAATTAGAGATCTTTTTCTAAAACTTTCATCTATTATTGGCTCTCAAAATGCAAATAAAACCTTCCTAATTGTCACTCAATTAATCCTTTTGGGTAACAAAAAACTTCAAAGATCTATAAACGATTGCAGGTGGATTCCACCCACCTTAATTCCTTTATTGAACAATTTTGGGAATCTGAATTAGATCTAACAATACAAGATATAGGGCTAGATTCACTAAGCAAACAGATCATGTACCGATCGGTTTGCAAGCCCTTTGCGACCCGATTTCCCTCCGACCCGATTCAATTAACCTGTGTACCGATCCAATCCCAATCCATGCATGCAAATGAGGGGAATTGGCATGTAAAGCAGGAAGGACGCGATTCCCTAAACTTTCTTCTGGCAGATCGAATGGCTGGCCGATCAAAAAACTAGCGACTGGTAAGGACCAGTGCTAAAACCCTGCTCTCTGCCCCGATTCTCCTGTTCTGGCCACCCTGCTCTCTACTCTCTGCTCCAACTCTCCAGCCCTGCTCAGCCCCGACTCGCCTGCCCTTCCCCGCAGTGTGAGCCCGTGGTTTTAACCCAAGGGTTTAAAGTGGGTTAAAACCACGGGTTCGCGAAGTAAAAAAAACCCCATTAAAGTAAAGTAAACAGTAAAAGAAGAAAAAAACTCTGGGCACGGAGGACCAGTGCATGTGCAGACCATTTACAGACAAGAAAGATGGTCTGCGCATGCTCAAGGATCGCTCTCCAGCAATCCATGCGGTCAGGGGGGGGGGGAGGGGGGCGGGGTGCCAATGATCGCCCCCATTTGCATGCAGGTCTTTAGTGAATTTATTGGCCTGCCTGCAATTGGACACAGATCGGACACAGATCTCAGGTTAGTGAATCTAGCCTATAGATTGGAATATCTTTTGGAAAAAAAAGTAGCCTATCTTATTTAATTAGCATCTATCTTCCAATCTACATTTTACATTCTACACAAAGCCTATTGGACTCCAAACAAAATTGCTTGTTTCATAAAGAAAGACTCCTCAAATCTATGCTGGTCTTGTGCACATTCTCCTGGAACTCTCTCCCGTATGCTATACTACTGCTCAAATGTACAAATATATTGCCATTCTAGCTGGAATAAAATTCAATCATTAATTCCTATAAACTCATCAGTCCAACTATCTTATCACTCCATCATACTACGCTCTCTTGATCATGATATTAAACTCTCTGCTGATCATGCCAAACTGTTTAATATAATGATTGCTTTGGCCACTCATCTGATAGTTTCTCACTGTAAGGATAATTCTCAACTTAATCCTTCAGGGTGGTAGAACCATTTATGTTTAATTAGCCAATATTTATTCATATTTTCTATCAAAAACAATTCTTATTCATATTTTTGCAAAACCTGGGTGCCTTTAGACACTCCTTGTGCTAACACTTGAGAACTTCCAATATGATGTGTTATTAGCAATATTTTATCATTATTATAACATGTCTGGTTACTTAATTCAACCTTTTGCATTAGAATGCTTATTATGGCTATTGTTCATTGTTTATATCTATTAAATCAATAAAGATATTTGCAAAAAAAAAAAAAAGTGTGCCCTCTTCTGTATGGAACAGGGTTCAATTTACAGTACAGCTCCTTGTAACCCTGGTAAGCCCACTTAACCCTCCATTATCCCAGGTGCAAAATTTACCACCACCACCCCTTTTATAAAGCCGCATTAGCATGTTTTATTGTCAGCCATGGCAGTAAAAGTTCCAACGCTCATAAGAATTCTATGAGCATCAGAGCTTTTACCGCCGCAGCTGGTGATAAAAAATGTTTATACGGCTTCATAAAAGGGGGGTTAGATTGTGAGCCTACTGTGGACAGAGGAAATATTGGTCCTTTGTGAAATATCCTGGTTAGATATAGCCCATAGCAGTCAGAACTTTAAAACCATTGACCCCTGTTCTGAATATCAGGCAGATAATCATTTAAGTTGTGTGCAAATGAATGAGCCGGGGTAGTAACTTTTCTATACAAAATGTACATTACATCTGTACTTGTTTATTATATAGATAATGCTTTAATTAAGGCTGAAAAAGCATAGTGAAACAGGTAATATTTGCCATCTATGATGGAGCTCAGCTCCCTAAAGTGAAATAATTTTGGAACATGGTAGGACACTTGATTAATGTAGGCTGTGGTTCCATTTAGATCTCCTACCACAGGTGTTTCTTGTGAAGTCTGTTGCCAGATGTTCCTCTAATCCCTTAGTAGAAAAAAAAAAAAACAGCCAGCATATGACATCTGGTGCTAAAGCAAAAAAAAAAAAAAAAAAGACACTAAAACAGCCTAATTCTGCAGGAGCTGAGAAATATTGATCATGAAATATTTTGTTTAATTTTGGAATCCTGTAAATTTCTGCATGATTTTGGTCTTCCAGATTAATCGAAACTGGCATCTATTGTAGTATGGTCACATGAGCTTTCAATTTTAACTGCCTAGGTGTTTTTTTCTGTCTCATACATCCTAGTCTATTAGTGGCAGTAAGAGTTCTAGGCCTTTAGCCATCAGCTGCAGATTAATCTGAAAAATAACTTCATCTGGCCACTAGGAAGGCAACTCTATAAAGCATGTGCAAACATTTAAGTGCTAAATACATTTGTAAATGACCAGAATACTGACATATGCGCTATCCCCCCTAATTCTGCAAACTTGCACAACCAAATTTAGATGTGGAGGGGCATTTTCGATAGGACATCTAAGTCTGAGTTTGGACGTTTTGGGAAAGATGTCCAAAAATCCAGAAGAGAAAATATCCATTTTCAAAACAGCAAGATGTCTATCTTTTTTTTTTTTTTTAATGACCTATCACAGTGTCTCTCAAACTTTCTCGAGCCGGGGCACACTAAAGGTAGTGGCCACGGCTTAAGGCACCCAAAAGTGCATGGATGTTGCCGTGATGACATCACGCATATGCGTGATATCATCACGTCGATGTTCGCGCATGTGCAGAGGCCCTTCAGATGTGCCCTGAGACACCACTAGGGGGTGCCAGCAGGGAAGAGAGCTGGAAAGAAGGAGAGGCATTGGCGTCAGCTGATTGCCTACAGCAGTGTTTCTCAACTACTTCAAGCTAAGTACCCCTAGGTCTAACAAATATTAACTGAGTACCTCAACCATAGACCTCCCTAGGCCCACCCAAGCTCTGCCACAGATCCTATTCCCTTTACTAACTGTAATGCAATTTTTTCCATTCATTTTTCATATACAGTTACAAAATGGGGGGATCAGCGCTAGGGGTGAGCGACCTTGAAAGAGACCTGGGAGTGATGGTAGACACAACATTGAAGGCGTCGGCGCAGTGTGCAACAGCCTCAAGGAAAGCAAACAAAATGTTGGGTATCATTAAGAAAGGTATCACGACCAGAAAGAAGGAAATCATCCTGCCACTGTATCGTGCTATGGTACGCCCGCACCTGGAGTACTGTGTTCAATTCTGGTCGCCGTACCTCAAGAAGGACATGGAGGTACTTGAGAGAGTTCAAAGAAGAGCAACTAAGCTAATAAAGGGTATGGAGGACCTCTCATATACTGACAGACTGAAAAGGCTAGGGCTTTTCTCCCTGGAAAAGCGGAGACTTAGAGGAGACATGATAGAAACCTTCAAGATCATGAAGGGCATAGAAAAAATAGACAGGGACAGATTTTTCAAATTAAGGGGATCAACAAGTACAAGGGGGCACTCAGAGAAATTGAAAGAGGAGAAGTTTAGAACAAACACTAGGAAGTTCTTTTTCATACAGAGGGTGGTGGATACATGGAACGCGCTACCGGAGGATGTGATAAACAGGAGCACGCTACAGGGGTTCAAAGAAGCTTTGGATAGGTACTTGGAAGACAAAGGGATTGAGGGGTACAGATAAGAGTAGAGGTAGATTATAGGGATGGGATTAGAGGTAAGTTATAAAATTAATCAGGGATCACTGTTCAGGCACTAGGCCTGATGGGCCGCCGCGGGAGCAGACCACTGAGCAAGATGGACCTCTGGTCTGACTCAGCGGGGGCAATTTCTTATGTTCTTATACACAGCAGATATAAATTCTCAAAACTGAAACATTTCAATCACTATGTTGAAAATAAAATCATTTTATCTACCAGCAATCCTCTGCAGGCCTAACTGCCAATAGTTAAACACACGTAATTTCACCAGCCTTTGTTTGCCATGGCAAAAGTGCCCTTGCTTAAAGTTAAATGAGAACTTTTTGAAATCTTGGGAGTGGTCGCGTTGTGGGAAACCAACTCTAACTGAGGGATTACAACCCTGATGAAACCCGAGCAGGGTGAAACATGTCGGTGACAGGATCCCTTAGAATGGACCACCTAAGCTAAGCTAAGTATTAGCTTTATATTTATAAAAAGTTTTATCTATGCATTGATGCACTTTTTGAAAATCATCAATATAAAAAAAATTTAAAAATAGTTGGATTGACCCGGTGAGGAATTAATGTATAAATCCAACCACTATGATATGCATTTGAGTGGCTGGTGGCATTTCTGAGGGTCTGTTAAAAGATACTATATATAAATAAGAATAGTTGGGAAAATTACAAGGAGGTCTCAACATTGGCCAACCTTTCATAATTTCTGTTAAATTAGGGCTTGGCATGGGCCTCCAAAGTTAATAGTCTTTGCAGTGGGCCTGATTTTGATCGAAGTCTTCACAACATAGCCAACTGGGAGCCAAAAGTTTAAATCAACACGCAGCAGAAGTGTCACGATTAACAGTTCCAATGTCAATCCTTCATTGGAAAAAGAGGCAAAATCAGCCGCGATTCTCTCATATATCATTATCACAGGTAGTAGGGTCTCGGCTGAATAAACATTAATGGTCTCTATCAGTATAGATTTGAATGGCCAAAAAATTAATAATATTTATCTCAAACATTTAGAGAAGTTAAAAATTATATCAGCAGAGCAAAAAAAGACTTAAAAATAAAATAAATGAGAAAAAGACTTAGGGCTCCTTTTACAAAGCTGCGTTAGCGGTTTAACACGCGTGATAGCATGCGCTAAACTTCAGGCTGCACTAGCCACTACCGCCTCCTCTTGAGCAGGTGCTAGTTTTTCGGCTAGAGCGGGGGTTAGTGCGTGATAAAAAGTCACGTGCGTTAAACCGCTAACGCGGCTTCGTAAAAGGAGCCCTTAAGTAAAAATCATAACAAAACTAAAAAACAGATAAACAAATAATAGAGGTAATGTAGATGACGTCCTAATCAATCGCCATCTTGAAAAAAAAAATACACCAGAAGTTTCAATTCAACTTGGGCTTATCAAGCAATTAAACTGTGGAATCAATCAACAAATTAACTTTAAGAGTTTCAAAAAAAGCTCTAAAGACCTATCTGTTTGAAGAATTTGTACTTAAAAAGATATAACTTTAAGATAACTTGTTCATAATGTTGTATTAGATCATTTTATTTTTTTGTAAACTACTATGAACTTCTATGAGGTATTGGCAGTTTATAAATAAAGATTGTATTGTATTGTATAATTTTATTCTTTTTCCCCCACAGACAGCCCAAACTTCAGTATTCTGTATTGATTGAGGATGATTATATAGAGATTACTTCCCTCAATCTTTTATTTTTCATTCTTTTTTTATTGAAAAATTCAATAAATATTGAAGTAAACCATACAGTTTCATTATCTTTTCTTTTTTGAACCTTCTAAACAGTTCCAGCTCCTAATACGTACCCTTCCCGACCCTATCACAATTCCCCCTTAGTATATTACTTAGAATCATTTTTTATTGAACTACACAATTATAACAATAAATCCAGATACAGCACATTGTTTAAAGGAAATGGAATACCATCTCACCAAACTCTCCCTAACCTCTCCCCTCCCCCCAACAAAACCATCCAATATCAACATCAAAACTGAGGGGCTTGAACTCTTATAACCACTCAGGACCACTGTCATTCAACCCCCTTCTCAAAACAACAGCAAGGCCCCTAAAACCCCAACCATCTATTTATCAAACCCATTGTAATTCCAAACTATACCTATTGTGGTATAGTAAGGAGAGTGGGCAGTGGACCACACTGGGCGCCATCTTTGTGACCAACACCAGTGCCTCTCCGCCCCCACATACCTCTTTAAATGTCTGAAAAATAGAATACCCAATGGTGCTCATGATGCTGAAAAGAGCCCAAAACAAGATCATACCATCATGCCCTGACCCCATAGCACAAGTACATAGCACCTGCAAGATCTCCGCCGTATCCATTGAGGGAAAAACATCTAGCACCATCTGTTGTAGCAGTACCCCGGGGTATAAAATGTTTATTAATTTATTTTGATTTTGGTCACAGCTTTTTTCAATGGAAGCTCAAGCTCTGTCAGTCTTACAATCTAATTTTGTACCTGAGACAACAGAATGTTATGTGATTTGCCCATGATCACAAAAAGCAATTCTAGCGCTAAGTGTCTAGTGGTTCTGAATACTAGGGTTATGCATATGAACCCACAAGTTGCTTGCAGAATGCTGTGAATCATCTTTTAAACTCCACCTTTTTCCAAGGGAGTTGCTCTTGTCCCCTCATTTTTTTTTTCTGCAAGCAAGTTGCTCAGAAGTGTTTCTGCTCTGCAGTTTTATTTTTTTTTCTTAATGTTTGGTTGGAAGCTCGGCTGCAGAAGTCTGCTGCTAGCAGGATCAGCCTTCATGGACACTGTGCTTGCCAGCCTACTTTTGTATTTTTTGAGCTCAGGGTCCTTCGTCTGCATAGCTGCTCGCATCCCTGATATATCAGGATCTTGAGCACAGACTGTTTGGCTTTTTCCAAGCTTGGCCGGGATTAATTGTGGGCCAGCTGTGTGGTCTTTTCCCCTTTCACAGCATGAGATTTTCCAAGGTTTGAGGCTCATTTTGACCTTGGTCCAATTGGCAACCCGAAGACCAAGTTCATCTGGCGAACCTGTGAAGAAGAATTCTTCTCCATTTTTCTCAGCTCGAGTTGCCCAAATCAATCTGCTGCCTGAAGCGAAGGATGAGAATGCATCCCCCCCATATACCTTCATTTGCTGAAGAAGGTAAAAAAAATCAGCCAACTGATCTTGTTAGGTTACCACTGCCCTCCCTCCAATATGCTCTCCTATTTCCTGCCAAGAACTGGACCCTTCAATTAACTTTTAAATGTCAGCGACAGCAGAGGTAGTTCAATTAGGCCACCCTGTCACTGGCCTTCTCTGTACTGCAGTACACCCCCTCTAATGTAACTTCCTGTTTCCTCAAGTCAGGTTGCACTACAGAGAAGACACCAAGGCTTCTCGTGATCTTTAAAAGGTAAATGAAGGTATACTAGGGTGAAGGGAGGGGCGAGAGGGAGGGAGGATGGAAGATGAGATGCCATATCAGAGGTGGTCAGGGAGCTGGAAAGAGAGGTAGTGATTGGGAGGGGAGCCAGACCATGCTCTGATGCAGCTGGAATGGATAGTAGGTTGGCGGATGGCAAGGAGACAGCAGAGAGCAACAAAGTGCTAAATATACAGCGCATGTTGCTTTTATCTTCTTCTTTCTGCTTGCCACTCTTTTAGGTCTGTTCTTATAGTAACATAGTTAATTACAGCAGAGAAAGACTGCCCAAAAGTCACACACATTTTTAATTCATTATTAAGTTGTATTTTTATATTTGTTATTTCTGGGACATAGGCCAGAGAAGTCCATCCAGTACTATCTTTAGTTTCCAACTACTGGAGTTGCTGTCGAAGCTCACTCCAACCTACCCAAACCATCTAGTCATTTGTTGGACACAGGATTGTTAATCTAAACTAAAACTTAAAACCAAAAAGGTTCTCGACTCAGTTTACAATAAAAGTACATAAATATAGAAGAAGAATGTAATCTAGAATGGCTTAGTTTCCAATGTGTTTAGTAAATAAGAAAGTTTTCAGAGCTTTCCAAAATAAAATGAAGGGGCCTAGACTTCTAAGTGAAAGTGGTAACTCATTCCAGAGCTCAGTTAGTTTGAAAATGAAAGAGTGGCTGAATCTTTTGAAAGTTCTATTTGTGGCTGAATCTTTTGAAAGTTCTATTTTTACCCCTAAGGGAAGGAAATTTAAGTTTTAATTTATTTGAATTCCTAGTAAGATGAGATCTGTGTACATTCCAATCTAAAGGAACCAAAGTAATAAAAATTCCAAAGAGAATTTTAAATGCAATACAAACACACTTAAATTGAACTCTAAGATACACTGGAAGCCAATGTAATTCCTTAAGCAATGGGGTTATGTAATCAAATTTACTCTTACCAAAAATGAGCTTGGCAGCGGTATTAAACATAGAAACATAGAAATAGATGGCAGATAAGGGCCACGGCCCATCCAGTCTGCCCACCCTAATGACCCTCCCCTACCTTTGCCTTGTGAATAGATCCCATATGTCGATCCCATTTGGCCTTAAAATCAGGCACGCTGCTGGCCTCAATCACCTCCAGTGGAAGACTATTCCAGCGATCAACCACCCTTTCAGTGAAAAAGAATTTCCTGGTGTCACCTCGTAGTTTCCCGCCCCTGATTTTCCACAGATGCCCTCTTGTTGCCACGGGTCCCTTGAAAAAGAAGATATCTTCCTCCGCCTCGATGCGGCCCGTGAGATACTTGAATGTCTCGATCATGTCCCCCCTCTCTCTGCGCAACACGAGCGAGTATAGCTGTAATTTGTCTAACCATTCTTCGTACGGGAGATCCTTGAGTCCCGAGACCATCCGTGTGGCCATTCTCTGAACCGACTCCAGTCTCAGCACATCCTTGCGATAATGTGGCCTCCAGAATTGCACACAGTATTCCAGGTGGGGCCTCACCATGGATCTATACAATGGCATAATGACTTCCGGCTTACGGCTGATGAAACCCCTGCGTATGCAACCTATGATCTGTCTTGCCTTGGATGAAGCCTGCTCCACTTGACTGGCAGCCTTCATGTCCTCACTGATGATCACCCCCAAGTCTCGTCTGCTACCGTTCTAGTTAGGATCTCACCATTAAGGGTATAAGTCTTGCATGGAGTTTGGCTGCCTAGGTGCATAACTTTGCATTTTTTGGCATTGAAGCTGAGTTGCCAGGTCCTAGACCAGCGCTCTAGTAGGAGTAGGTCGTGCATCATGTTGTCGGGCATTGAATCTTTGTCCGTTGTGCATTTGCCCACTACATTACTTAGTTTGGCGTCATCGGCGAATAATGTTATTTTACCGCGAAGCCCTTCTGCCAAGTCTCTTATAAAGATGTTGAATAGAATCGGGCCCAAGACCGAGCCCTGTGGCACTCCACTGATCACTTCCGTCATTTCGGAGGGGGTGCCATTCACCACTACCCTTTGAAGCCTACCTCCAAGCCAGTTCCCAACCCATTTTGTCAATGTGTCACCTAATCCTATAGAACTCATCTTGCTCAGCAACCTGCGGTGTGGTACGCTATCGAATGCTTTGCTAACGTCCAGGTACACGATGTCCAGGGACTCCCCAACATCCAGCTTCCCTGTTACCCAGTCAAAGAAGCTGATCAGGTTGGATTGGCATGATCTCCCCTTAGTAAATCCATGTTGACGGGGATCCCGTAGATTCTCCTCATCCAGGATCTTATCCAATTGGTGTTTGATTAGAGTTTCCATTAGTTTGCTCACTATCGATGTTAGACTCACTGGTCTGTAGTTTGCTGTCTCCATCTTTGAGCCTTTTTTGTAGAGTGGAATGACGTTAGCCATCCTCCAGTCCAACGGGACGCTGCCTGTACTAAGGGAGAGGTTGAAGAGTGTTGACAGTGGCTCTGCCAAGACCTCACTCAACTTCTTAAGCACCCTGGGGTGTGGGTTGTCAGGCCCCATTGCCTTGTTAACCTTGAGCTTCAACAGCTCACCGTAGACACTGCTGGGCGTAAACTCGAAGTTACTAAACGGGTCAACTGAGTCAGCCCTTGTCTGTAGCTGAGGGCCAAGCCTCGGCACTTCTCGGGTGAAGACTGAGCAGAAGTATTCATTTAAAAGTTGGGCTTTTTCGGAATCCTTTTCCACATAGTCTCCGTCTGATTTCCTAAGTCGTACAATCCCGCCTAAGTTTTTACTTCTGTCACTGATATACCTGAAGAAGGATTTATCTCTCTTCTGGATGTTTTTTGCCAGAGACTCCTCCATGTGGAATTTAGCCTCCCTGACCGGTGTTTTGACGGATTTTGACATGGTCAGGTAGTCTGCTCTGGAGTCCTGTTTCCCCGATTGTTTGTAAGAGATGAATGCTTTTTTCTTCTCCTTGATCAGGTCTGAGATCTCCGCAGTGAACCACTGCGGCTTATTGTTCCTTCGCCGTTTACTTACTAATTTAACATAGCGGTTTGTCGCTTCCTGTATGGTGGCTTTCAAAGACGACCACATTTCTTCCATGCTATCGGTTTCTGCTTGGCTTTGTAGTGCTTGGTGAACAAAGGAATCCATGTCTTGGAAGTTTGTGTCCCTGAATTTGAGGACCTTGGTCAGCGTGGAAGATTTAGTGAAACCTTTCCTAAGATTAAACCATACCATGTTGTGGTCACTGAAGGTCAATGTGTCTCCCACTGAGACCTCTGTGACACTTTCTCCATTGGTAAGTAATAGGTCAAATATTGTCTGATCCCTTGTTGGCTCCAACACCAGTTGCCTGAGACCAACTCCCTTCATAGAGTTTAATAGCCTCCTGCTGCTGCCGGAAGCAGAGGTAAGTGTATCCCAATCCACATCAGGCATGTTGAAGTCACCTAACAATACTGTGTCCCCATGCAAGGTGATATTTTCTATATCTCCGATTATTTCCATATCCAGGTCATCCTGTTGTCTTGGGGGTCTGTAAATTACGCCAAGATACAAGCATTTGTCCTTCCCTCTGGCCAAATTAACCCATAGGGATTCCCCAGTGTACTGGACATCTGAGATTCTTGTGACCTTAATGTCATCTTTAGTATATAATGCTACACCTCCTCCCATTCTGCCCTCCCTGTCCCGGCAAAGCAAGTTGTAACCTGGTATGACCATGTCCCACCCGTGGGAGTCTGTGAGCCAGGTCTCAGATATCGCCACCACATCCAGGTCGGCATTCCTTATTGTTTCCAATTCCAGGATCTTGTTTCCCAAACTGTGTGCATTGACGTACATAGCCCTCCATGTTGTATTTTTGTTACGTCTCAGTGGGGATATTTCTGCTTGAGCTGCTTGAACACCTTTAGCATTATTTGCGTTATTTGTGCTCCCCCTAGACCCAGAACTACAATGTGGACTCCCCATAGACCCAGAATTATAATGTGTACTCCTCCTAGACCCAGAATTACAATGTGGCCCATACTTATGATGTGAACCTACCCCCGACTCGAAAGTGTGTGTACTCGCCCCTGACCCAGAATTGTGTGTACAGACCCCTGACTACTTACCTCATCCTCAAAAATGTATTGGCAGTTTAGTTCGCCAGGTATGTTGTTTGTGCCTGTACCCTCCCCCGACTTACCTAGTTTAAAGCCCTGTGAAGTAGGCGGGCTAGACGGTGTCCAAGGACATTCTTCCCTCTTCTGGTCAGGTGTAGCCCGTCGTGTCCCTGTAGTCCTTGCAAAGCTTCTCCATGGTGCAGGAACCCGAAGTTCATCTCCTTGCACCATCCTCGCAGCCAGTAGTTCGCCCTCTGTATTCGATTCTCTCTGGCTCTGCCCTTACCCCTCTGTATCAATTGAAGTCTCTGCAGATTGACCTTTAAAAGACCCAGATACATTGAGTTGCAATAATCCAACCTTGACAAGATAATTGACTGAACCAATATCTGCCTAGCGCTGTCCTCGTGTTCCAAATTACTGGAGTTTCTGTTGAAGCCCTCCTCAGCCCATCTTAAATCAACTTGCTATATATAGGACACAAAGGATTGGCTGAGGTTGGAATGTCAGCTCTTGTTTCCTCTGAGGCTGTGTCATGTTCATAGTATCAAAATGCCCAGGTTGTATAAAGAAAACAAAATATTAACAGATACATGGAAAACTATAAGATATATTAATAATTTAACACCTATTCCAATACAAAATTCTACAAATCAAACTATATGGCTTAACTCCAAGATCCAAATTGGCGGATTTAAGATCATCTGGAAGTATTGGATTATATTAGGAATTCGTATTTTAGAAGATGTTATATCTAATGGTAAACTGCTTGATTTTTCACAGTTGCAACACAAATTTGGTCTAGATAAATCACAAAGTTATAAATGGTTGCAATTGAAGAAGGCCATTCAGGTCAGGTTCCATGAATGGAAAAATCTTAATAATCAATATAGTTTAGAGTTCTTATGCTTTCAGACGGACTTTCTGGGACACCAGGCCGCAAAGTGGTACAAATTAATATCTGGATTAATTATCAAAAAAACAAAGAATGGTCTTAGAGACATTTGGAGCTTTCAGATTAAGTATCCAATTACTGCATCTCAATGGCCACGCATTTGGTCTTGGAGGATGAGATGTACAATGTCTGCATCTATGAGACAAACATGGTTTTTCCTGTTGCATAGAGCCTTCTGAACCTCTGTTTAAAAAAATTAGATAGCTCTAAGTCTGATAAATGCTGGCATTGTCATCTTGAAGCAGGGACTTTAGACCATTTATTGTTCTATTGTCCATTTATTACGGAATTTTGGAAATCAATTTGGAGTCAGATAAATTGCTTATTAGAAAATCATGAGACATTAACATATGACACAGTATTATTTGGCATAGCGATGAGGGCCAAGAGCCAAATATCCTCTAATAATAATAAATTATTGCTCATTTTGACAGGGGTTGCTATACAACAAATAACACATAATTGGAAAAGTTGGGATAGACTAAACTTCAGTTTTTGGTGGAATTCAGTATGCCATATTTATAAAATGGAAAGAACATTAGCCATTCAAAAAGGAAATTTTAATAAATTTCAAGATGTGTGGAGGCCATTATCAGAATATTGTAAAGAATAAGGGGCTCATAATCGAAAGAGAAAAACGTCCAAAAACCGGTCTAAGTCGGCGCTTGGACGAACAATTCTCAAAAACGTCCAAGCGCCGATAATAAAACTGGGTTTTGGACGTATTTCTAAATGACCTAGGCCTTCATAGTGCCGCTCAATGTCCAAAGCTAAACGGGGTATTTTGGGAGGCATGTCGAGGGTGGGAGATGGGCGGGACATGGGCCGGCTTAGACTTAGTCGTACAACATGTATAACCGAAAGTTTAACAACAGAGCCTAGACAGAACTTGGATGTTGTGACTTAGACCATGTTTTACATGGTCTAAGTCACAAAAGCCCACCTAAACTCACCAGATATGCACTGAAAACACATAACACAGACCCCCCCACACACCACCCCAGTGATCAACAACCCCCCCTCATAAAAATATTATTCACAACTATAAATTTCAGCCTCCAGACCATCATCACCTGGCTGCCAGGCATAGGAAAGCCTAGTTGTCCAGCCCAGAGGAAGCTTAAGTCGTTTTGGGGGTGGGTTAGGGACCCATAGAGAGGAGGACCCATGCCCATAAGCCCCTGTAATCACTGCATTGATACCGAAACATGTGCACTTGACTATATACCCTCAAAACCCTTTTTTACTGGCATATAAGTGGCTCCTGCAGCCATAAGGGCTATTGGGGTGGTAGATAAGTGGGTCTAAGGGATCCTGGAGGTGGTTTGGGGGGCTCACCGTGACCTATAAGGGAGCTGTAGGGAGGAGAAGACATGGCACCCTTTTTCTGAAGTTCACTATTTAGGTGGCATGTCTGGGTGTGCAGTCCATCACTTTGCAGACCCCTCCCACGTCCAACAGGGCTTGTTCTAGGCATTTTTGACTTGGACAGAAATGTGGTATAAAGATAGACAATTTAGTGAGCAGCAGGACGTCTAATTAGACGATTTTTGAAAATGTATCTTTTTAAATTTAATATACACTACTGGGAAGAGTTTCAGAAGAAAAAGGGTTGTTCCCAAAAACTCTAGATAGGCAAAAAACTAGTAAAGGAACAAGCTACTTTAAATACCTTTTTAAACGAGTAAAGGTGCTCAGAATCCAAGATGGAGTGAAAAAAACTTCAATTAGGGGTGCAAACCCCTAAAAGGCGTTTTTTATAGAATCAATCATTGCACCATTTTGAGTAAAAAGGTAATAGAGAGTGCTTGTTGAAAAACACTCTAGAATTAAATGTCCTTTAAATGTCCAATAAAGTGAATATACTCCAACTGCTATATAAATTCTAAAAGTTTAAGTTCAAAAATAAGAACTTATCTAAGTGGGTTCAGATAGCGTTGACCCGGCGAGGTTCTGACGCGTTTCGCCAATCCTGGCTGCTTCAGAGAACCTGCTACGTTGCTAGTGAACTGCTGCTTAAATAGTCCAAAGTTAAAGGTGCTTCTTATATCTGGTTCAGAGGAACTTCTTTTACGTTTCCAGCAAAATGCTGGCCTACATTTCAAGCAGACATGGCCACTGAGCTTATCGCAACAAGGGATCTCCCTGCTGCAATACTGTAAGTTTAGCGTTCGTGGCAACCCGTCCCCCTCCCACAAAGATCACCACGGCTGCTTGAGTTGAATCTTCTCCTCTGATGCAACTGGAAACAGGAAGTTGAATCAGAGGAGAAGAGTCAACTCAAGCAGCCGCACACAACTTGTTGAAAGCATGCCACTGGAAGAAGAAAAATTAAATTTGTCACATAAGGTGAGGGGAAGGAAGGGAGGGAGATGGCGGGATGTGGCGATCGGGCGATTGTGCTTCTTCCCTCACAGTAGGAAGACGGGAGTGAAAGGGAAAGAGATGCTGGGTCAAGGGGATGAAGAGGGAAACAAATATTGAGCCCACAGCAGGAAAGAGGGGAGAAGGACAGGCAGGTGAGCCAGATGCTGGAAGCGGGTGGAGAAAGAGGGATAGAAGCTAGATGGGGTTGGAGAGGAGAGAAATACATTGGTGTGGAAGAGGAAGAGAAGGAAAATCTGTATACAGGAAGGTAACAGAAACAGAGGGGAAATTATATGAATGGGGGGCATAGGGACAGAGACATAAAGGGGAGATACATGGGAATGGTATATGGACACGGGGGTAGGGGGGGGCAATGCCAGACACAGAAGGGAGTATACAGATACAGAGGGGAGATATTCGAAATGGGGAAAATAGGAACACAGAAGGGAGATGGTTTGTGCAGATGGGATTAGATGATTTGCGGGGATGGGCGGGGACTGAGACAAATTTTTTCCCTGTGTCATTCTCTACTTTCATCATCTGTTGTAACTTATGGGTAAGTGAATAAAAACAATCCACTTGCTCGTTCATGTTGTCATACTATCGCCGGAGGCGGGCTACTTTTCCATGGCCTACCCTGTATAATTGGCACTCAGCAGTAGAGAATGACACGGGGAAAAAATTTATCACCTTTCCCACCCCGTCCCCATGAGCTTGTCCCCATCACTGGCCCGTCCCCATGAGCTCATTCCCCGCCCCTGCCCGGTCCCTGCGAGCTTGGTCCCTGCTCGGTTCCTGTCCACGCCTTGCAAACTGTCAGATCCCATCCGCACAAGCCTCGAATAGTTAATACTGAACTTATTTTATTAAAGTATAAAAAGAGACAATATTCTGTATAATTGTCATTTTATAAACACAAATAATACAAGATCAAAGATCAACAAAACCCCTGTCTCCCCTCCTTTTCACAAATATCCCCTCCACTATTGTAAAAACTGAAAAAACCAAATTATTACAGAATGCTACACAGAAAAATCAAGCTAACAGAATACTTCAGTTACACATGGCAGGAATAGTGTTACGGGAGTGCAACTAGGGCAACTGCCCTCTGATCAGAGAGAGCCCTAAGCCAGCTGGAAGCTAAAGCAGCACAGCCTGGGCTTTGCGATCCCCAGTTATGTCTAATACCAGCTCTAGCAGGATACATATTTTAAATCTGAAATATTCTAATCACAAAATATAAAATAATTTTTTTTTTCTACTTTTTGCTGTCTGGTAATTTTATTCTTCAAATTACATTGGTCTCAGGCTTTGGTTTTAGATTCCTTCTGTCTTCATCGTGGCATGGCTGGCTCCTGAAGGTAAAATAGACACAAGAGGAGCTGGGGAGGAAATGCTGAGTCTGACAAGGGTGCAATTTTTTTTTACCACAGACACAAGACTTTTCACTGTTCCCATGGGGCGGTGAAAGGTCTTGTCCCCATTCCTGCAGTTAACCAGTTGCAAATGTCTCCATTCCTGCGGATTTACTGCAGTGACCACGGTTTACCGTGGTAAACGGTCCCCATGTCATTCTCTACTCAGCAGGCAGCATTGGCGAACCTAACTGGAGACATCCCATAAAAGGTAATATTCACACTGTGGTTTACTTTTTACTGCATCAGTTTCAGAATGTGTGTGTACTTTCACTTTAAAAATTGCCTAAGAAAAAAATATCCACAAGCACTTGCATCTCCTGTTTGTGCATACATGTACATCTTCCAGTTAAAACGGTGGTCTCAAACTCGCGGCCCGCCAGGTATTATTTTGAGGCCCTCGGTATGTTTATCATAATCACAAAAGTAAAATAAAACAGTTTCTTGATCATGTGTCTCTAGCTATAAATGGCAATATTATTATTAAGACTTAGACAAAATGAAAGATTTATAAACTATAAAGAGTTTAACCTCATGCAAAATTGTCATTTCTTTAATAAGACGTTAACTATTTTTTCTGCGGCCCTTCAAGTATCTACAAATCCAACATGTGGCCCTGCAAAGGGTTTGAGTTTGAGACCACTGTGTTAAAACAATGTATGTAGTTTTGAAAATACAAAACAACAAATGTTGTTAAAATGTCTGCTCTCATTTCACCCAGGAATTCCTCTGCTCATTGAGGTTTAAAATATGTGCATTGCAGAATGATATGCATCTTTTTACATACAAAGAGGGTATGCAATTTTCAAAAAGGACATTCCCAATAGTGAAACATTTTTTTCCCCAGGGAAATAACGTATTTGAAAATTGAGCTCATAATGTGAAAAAAAAGTGCTGGAAATGCAATAACATCAGTTCTTCCAATATTCATAGTGAGATTGACATTCAAAACTGCTGAGTGCTAAAGTTACAGCTGAACTGAACAAATTTTGCAAAGGCAGTTTTAAAATATGATGGATAGATGAATAAATATACTTGAATGGATACAGCCTTAAACAGTGTATGTCTGTTCATCCCAAATGTGGCCATGCACACGATAACATCTCATGGCGATGTTGTTTGTGGCTCTGAATGCAGCCATGGAGAGGTGGTTGACATAATGACTGTCCATGATAACATAGTTTGGATATGAATGCAGCAGAAAGGGTAGGGTTACCAGTCGTCCTGATTTCCCCAGACATGTCCGGGGGTCCGGACGGCTTTTCAAAACCCAGTTCTTTGTCCGGGTTTTGAAAAGCTTCTGACGTCGGGACGGCATCCGCGAATGCATGTGTGCGAATGCGTTGCATGTGTGCAACATCATCACATCGCACGAACAGCTTAAGGGGGTGGGTCTAGTGATTGGGCTGGGGATGGGGCAGGACATGGGCAGAACTGGGCGGGCTTGGGGGGCGTGGCCATGGGTCCAGATTTTCCTTTGGGAACATCTGGTAACCCTAGGCAAGGGCAGGTAGTATAGTAGAGCTGATGTAAGCAGTGCAGGTGTGTGTTTTGAGGATAAATTTCATAAAATGTTAATTTCTTATCCTTTTTTTCTTTCCTTTACTATTTTTAATGGAGTTCTTTTCATAAATATGATTGAGTTGTGATATAAACTGCTTTTTGGCTATATATATATATATATATATATATATATAGGCAGTATAGAAAGATTTTAATAAACATAAACATAAATTCCTCTCTACAGTTTGAGCTGATGTCTGATGCACACCAGCATGAAAGGATTAGCCCTCTGGATGACCCTGTACCAGCAGCTCTTGACAACCTCTACATCCTTGGTGATGCCAAAAATTCTGTAAGAAAGGAGGGGAGATGGCACATCCTTTGTAACGACCCCTTCAGGACTGCTCTGGGTCCGGGATCCAACCTGGCTGGAGTCCCCCCAAGGTAGTCTCTGTCAGTCCCTTACTCGTTTAGTGCTCAAGGCCGGATTCTCTAATCTGCGCTGATGTCTGCAGCCGCCTTAAAAGTGGATGCCGATTGGGTGTCAATCGTGTAATAGCCAAAACAAAGAAATTGACCCTGAGCTATCCACAGAGAAGAAAATCCAGGAGAAACCAAGAAACACTGTGGAGTGACGATGTTCCTAAAATGGACTTTTTATTGAAAATGTAAAAGTTCCACAAATCAATGTAATCAATCCACATAGAAATAAAATGATCCACATAAAAATCTTTGGTTTATGCAGCGGAGTCCCACGCATTTGTGTTTTTGGACTGTTTTTTCCACGTATCTACTACCTTAGGACTATCAGGGACCATCTTGTCGAAACATGCACCTTGTTGGGTCCCATGCTCTTGGCAGATTAGACTCTTAAGGCTGCCATCTGCTCTCAAATCACTAATTTATTGGGTTTGAGGGGATGATGGGATGATGGCCTGTGAGCAGGCGAGCCAGCATGGTGCAGGCAGATGCCTTCTTCAGTGTGGGTGCCATTGTTGTGGCCATCTGAGCAGCAGCTGTACTGTGTTGTATGTGTGCAGTGTTAAGTATTTATTGACCACTCTGAGGTCTGCATCTGGGTACAGATAGACACTCATGGCGAATTAAAGTCACAGAATACAAAAAAATGATTAAAGAAAAACGACACAAGCACTACTCCCAACTTATCAACACCCCATCCCTAAACACTAATAAACTCTTCAGAATAGTTAACTCCTTATTTGACACCGTCCCACATAAAAGCTCCCCCACTGATCTACCACCCTCCCCAACAAACCTAGCTGACTACTTCGCCAACAAAATTCTCAACTTGAAAACAACGCTCACAACAACTAGCACTTACCCATATATCCAACCACCCTCTCCAGAAAAGGATGGCTCACCAGCAGACATGACCTGGTCTCACTTCAATAACCCAGACTGGAACCTATTTCTCAAGCTATACTCAAAATATTCCAAATCCAACTGCCTACTAGATAACTGCCCTCCAACCATCATGAAAACTGCCCCCCTCCCCTTCAAAGCGGAACTCTTCAACTGGATAACCTTGTGCATGACAACCGGCCACTTCCCACTGGAACTTGGACACATCCTCGTATCTCCAATAATTAAAAACCCCAAAGAATCTCCCTCCGTAACCTCCAACTACAGACCCATCGCCAATATTCCTCTCTTCCAAAAAATCATGGAAGGACTGGTCAATCACTACCTCACATCATACCTAGAGAAATTTAACATCCTCCACGAATCCCAGTCTGGATTCCGCACCAATTACAGTACAGAAACCGTTCTAGCCTCACTAACCAATCACCTCCTCCAACTATTCTCACTGGGAAACAGCGCACTGCTACTACAGTTCGACCTCAGCAGTGCCTTCGACCTAGTAGACCATGACATTCTAATTAGCTGCCTCGACTCCATAGGCATCGCCGGACAAGTACTAACCTGGCTCACAGGCTTCCTAAAAAACCGAACCTACCAAGTTCATAATGACGGAACCTTCTCCCATACATGGAGCAACCCCTGCGGAGTCCCCCAGGGCTCCCCCCTATCCCCGTCACTATTCAATATCTACATGGCATCACTGGGACACATGTTATCGAACCGTAACCTGAAATCCTATATCTACGCGGATGACATTACAATCATCATACCCATCACCTCACTGTCACATGAGACAGAACAATTCATCTCAACTGTCCTCACCATGGTAGAAAACTGGACCACTCGCTTCAAACTGAAACTAAACCCAGAAAAAACCAAGTTCTTCCTTGCAAGTCCCAACCACAAACTAACATCCACCACCCTGCAACTTAATGGCTTAACATATCCAATCAACTCTACTATAAAAATCCTCGGAGTCATCTTGGACCGATGCCTCACTTTAGAAGAACACACTAACACCCAGGTCAAAAAATGTTTTTCCACCCTGTGGAAACTCCGCTCCATCAAACATTACTTTGATTTTCCCACCTTCAGATTGCTGGTCCAATCCCTAATTCTAAACTCCCTGGATTACTGCAATATCATATATCTGGGCTCCTACAAGAAAACCATTAAACGACTACGACTTATTCAGAATACCGCCGTCCGCCTCATCTACGGGCTCAAAAAATCAGACCACATCAGCCCTTTCTACAGGAAACTTCACTGGCTACCGTTCGAAGCAAGGATCATCTTCAAATTCGCCTGCCTCTGCTTCAAAACCCTAACTGGCTCAGCCCCGATATATCTTTCACGCCACTTCACCTTCCCAGGCTCTAACCGTACACGCAATGCACACCTGTTTGCCTACCCCTCACCAAAAGGATGCATCCACAAAAGATTCTTCGACAAAACCCTCTCTTTCCAAGCTGGCAAATGGAATGACTGCCTGTCCACTCTCATCTCTCTTGCCCCAACTTATCAATCCTTCAGGAAATCTCTAAAAACATACCTCTTTGATAAATTCCTCTAACCCCCGCCCCCCCCGACCAAACTAATAATCCCTTGCCTCCCTCCCTACCCTTCCCCTCCCCCCATGCAACAATTATTGGATCATTTTGTAATTGTCACTGGTTTATACCATATAATTGTTAACTAATTCTCTGCACCTACATTGTATAAATCGCTCTGAACTGTTTTTCGATATGCTGTAACCTCGATGTAACTTCGCTATAACTAAGCTGTAACTTCGCTGTAAATGTACAGTCTCTTATCCTGTAAACCGCTCTGAACTGTTTTGTGGTATTGCGGTATAAAAAAATAAAGTTATTATTATTATTATTATTACATGTGCTGTCAACATCTTGCTAGCTGTGCGATTTTGCAGGATATCATATAGGTGTGGTTGATATGGAGGCTTGTTGTCACTGTAGGTCCTTACTTTGCCAGGATCTTCCAGATCTCCTCCCAGATCCTAGTTGTTACTGTTTGAGATACCATGTACCTGTCCTCACTGAAGAGGCATTCCTCATTTTGTAGCAGCTGCTGTCAAGAGGCCACTTTCCTTCCCTGAGAAATTGCACTTCCTCCTGGCCTCCATCTTGCACATGCATGTGTCAGATCCAGATAGTAGGCACTGCATATATTGTGACACCTGGCCCAAATCCACATAGCTCTGGCTGCTGCATTATGCTTGCCCTGAACATTGTCAGAAAAATTGTTTACATGCCACTTGGCATAACCCTTTGACTATGGCGACTAATGTACATGTAAGGCTGCCACCAGATCCTGGGTATATTTTTTTCCCTGCAGGCACTTCATGACCATTTTCCAGGCTAGGGAGCCATATAGCTACTAAATCCTGCACATATATGGGCCAACAGTGGTGTAGTAAAGCTAGGAGGCACCTGAGGCAGTGGCGCCCCCCCCCCCGCCCCTGCTATGTGCCTTCCCACCCGCACTCCGCTCCTTTCTGCCCCATACTTGCGCTCTCCCTTCCCTCATACCGTATCTCTACATCTTCGCCAGCATGAGTGGCTTTAACATGCTCCTCGCACCAGTATTGGATTTGATGTCACTTCCTGGCCCCATGACCTGGAAGTGATTCAGAGGGGAACCAGACTGGCGCAAGAAACAGGCAGGAGACGTAGCACACACTAGCAAAGATCTACAGAGGTACAGGATGGGGGAGGGATAGCATGAGCATGACGTGGTATGGCAGGGCAGGGCAGAGAGGTGCCAGTGCCCGCACTGAAACAGCGCCCGTGGCCAGGTATACATGAGTTTGGACCTACTTTCTACATGTACACCCTGCCCCTCCTTTATGACCTATCTAGATCACATCTGTACCATAACAGTATTTTGTAAGATTAACATATGTCTACTTTATATTTATTTTACTTCGCCTAAGAGTGAAGATATGTTGATTTTGCTTGACACATATGCATAAAGCCCTATTCATGTAAGATATGTCCATGTATTGGTCCTCCCCATGTATAAGTAAAATTGAGACCAATGATAATATAAGCAAGCCATGAAGTGTTTATCCCCACTAGCCACTTCTGAGATCTTTGAATAATTTATGTTGCAAAGAAATTATTTGGTGCAAATGTTTTAGTTTTGGGCTATTTTTGACATGTACAAGAGCAGGCAATCAGTTCCACTCATCACATTAGGTATGCCAGTGATGTTATAAAAATCTTCACAGGAGGCCCTTCCTTTCTTACCTATGAATAGGATATAAAATAAATATTCAATCCATCTATTCAGGGCTAACAGTGCCATGTGGAAAGCTCTGACAAAAAAAAGTTGGATCCGTTGTACTTTGTGGTTTGAAAAGACTGAGACTGGAAAATTTCAAGCATTCAACATTTTGACAAATATAGGACATGGTCTTTAAGAAACATCCTAGAGCCCATTTTGTTTTTCTGGAGCAGGAAATCAACTCCATGGAATTAAGAAGAATGACTCCATTAATCCCTTATGTAAAGCTCTAGCTTTATGTGCCATGGAGCAGGTGTAAAAGCTGATGTAGAAAACCTTTCCTTATACATTTGTATTCCCTTTGTGAAATGGAGACCACACAGGCAGATTTTAGTCCTACCCAAGCCCCACCCAAACCCTTTGAAATCACTATACAGTGTGGATCGCCTCTTGTAAATAGGGTCTTTCGAAACCTGTTTTTATATGTACAGCATATGTAATATACATGTGTAAGTGTTGGTAATTACATTACATTACATTACATTAGTGATTTCTATTCTGCCATTACCTTGCGGTTCAAGCGGATTACATCCAAACTAAAACAAGAATTACATTCGCAATTTGAAGGAGTAGAATAAGCGATGACATAAAATTTTTAAGGTAATAAAACGTTGGGTAAAGAGTTACCAACGGGAAGTAGAGGTCTTTAGGAGTTAAGAATAGTGTGAATTATGGGGTAATCCACATGGAAATCTCAAATAAGGCTTCTAAAAGAACCCCCCCCAATATCTGACTTTTTTAAAAAAATAAATAAAGGGATACAGCACTGTTTTCCTTAAATATTTAGACACAGCCTTCCTAACAAATAAGAAATGATCTGTGCAGCTAAACCCAACTTAGTTTTCCTAACCAGCCAAGATTAGCATAGAATAAGGCAACACATGGTTACACTCGGCTTTGCCAAAAGCTTACCTATACTTTTGATCTCTAGTAACTTAAAACACTTTAGAACAGGTTGGGCCATTAACTCGCTATCATTAACAGTTTGAAAAACTACACCACTATCAAATGAACAACACATAGAAGTAATTTTCTGAACAAAATGCAGCACAAAGCTATTACATTGATTAACTGAACACATAGTATCAATTGGTCCCTAATAACCATCAAGAAGTGAATTTACCACCTTAAATAACAGCCTGGAGGAGTTACCAGCATTTGCAATGAAGGCAACAAAATACTTCATTTTTGCAGCTAAGATCATCAAACTTTGTAGTCACTGATGTATATCAAAGAGACATTTCTTTTTCTTTTCTTTTTTTTTAATCCTCAGATCTGCTCTTCCCTAAGTAGCTCTACAATTTCTTTGCCTTCTATTTTTTAAATTCATAACTCATCTGACAATTGGATATAGAGTTATTTTCTTATCCTTTTTGTTAACTGCGCTCAATTCTAAAGTGGATGATAATAAGATTTCTAGAATCAAATAGACTGCAGGACCTGAAGCAGTATGGTTTTAGGTTTTATGAGGTAGGTCTTGCCAGACAAATCTGATTGATTTCTTTGACTGGGTGATAGATATGGTGTACATAGATTTTAGCATACCCTTTGACACGGTTTTTGAATAGGTAGTTGATAAATTATGGGCCTGTTTTACAAAGCCGCGCTAGCGGCTGTCCCACGGCAACAGCCCCGAAGCCCTTTAAATCTCTATGGGCTTGGGGGCCGTTAACGTGCAGGCCCAATGTGTCCTCGATATGGGACCTAAAGTGAAGGACTAGAGTGAAAACTTGATAGGTAGAAGGGGACAGAGGATAGTGGTAAACGGAATTTGCTTGGAAGAAAAGGATGCTGTTAGTGGAAATTCACAGGGATCTGTCATTGGGCCAGCTCTTTTTAACATATTTGTGAGTAATATTGAGGAAGGTCTGTCTGGTAAAGTTTGTCTTTTTGTGGATAATTCCATATTCTGTAATAGGGGAGACACTCCAGAGAGTGTGGATGACATAAGGCGGAATCTAGCAAAACTGGCAGAATGGCCAAGTAATTGGACTAAGATTTAATGCTAAAAAATGCAGGATCATGCACTTGGATTACAAAAATCCAAGAGAACAGAATAGTATAGGAGGCAAAGTGCTTCTGTAATACAAAAGAAGAGCAGGGCTTATGGGTGATTGTGTCTTATGATCTTGAGGTGGCAAAACAGGTAGAAAAAGCAAAAGTGAAAGCCAGAAGGATGCTTGGGTGCATAAGGAGAGGAATGGCTATTTGATAAAGGAGGTGATACTGCCATTGTATAAGACTCTGGTGAGGCTCCATTTGGAATACTTTGTGCAATCCTAGAGACCGCACCTTCAACAAATATAAATAGGATGGAGTCAGGCTGCTACACAATTGTTCAGTGGTCTTTGTCATAATGCGTATGTGGACAGACTCAGAGAACTCAATATACAATATATACTCAGGAAGAAAGGTGGGAGATAGGGAATATATTTGTGTGGCATTAATGTACAGGGGGGTGAGACTTTTTCAAATGAAGGAAAACTCCAGAATGACAGGGCATAGGATGAAGTTAAGAGGTGAGATGCTCAGGACCAAACTAAGGAGATACTTTTTTTTTTTTTATAGAAAGGGTGGTAGATGTGTGAAATAGTCTCCCGGCAGATGTGGTGGAGACAAAGACCATGTCTGAATTCATGAAAGTGTGGGACAGGCAAGTGGGATCTCTTAGGGAGAGGAGGAGATAGGGGTTGCTGCAGATGGACAGACTACAGGGTCATTTTGCCTTTATCTGCCATCATGCTTCTATGTTTCTAAGTAATTGCATTGCTGCCAGTTAAAAAATTGCTTAGGACAGGGAACCTTGAATCCTGCACAGCTTGCCTGTCTTCATTATTGAAAATGTAATTGTGAAGCAGCACCTCCCACTGGCAGAACTGAATGTGGAGGACTGTTGCTTAGCTTAGAAGGAACTATGGACTGCAACCCATTCAGCAATCAGAAACACTTCAGACATGCAAGCTGTACAATTCTGGAGACCACATTATCAAAAAGATGTGCGGAGAATTGAGTCGGTTCAGCGAATGGCCACCAGGATGGTCTCAGGACTCAAGGATCTCCCGTATGAGGAACGGCTGGGTAAGTTGCAGCTATACTCACTCGAGGAACGTAGAGAGAGGGGAGACATGATCGAGACGTTCAAATATGTCAAGGGCCGTATTGAGGTAGAAGAGGATATCTTTTTTCTTAAAGGACCTACGGCGACAAGAGGACATCTGTTGAAACTCAGAGGTGGGAGATATCATAGTGATACCAGGAAGTATTTCTTCACCAAAAGGGTGGTTGATCATTGGAATAGTCTTCCACTGCAAGTAATTGAGGCCAGCAGCGTGCTGGATTTTAAGAGAAAATGGGATAAGCATGTGGGATCACTTCAAGGAAGAAATTAGGGGGAGGGGGGTCATTAGAATGGGAAGATTAGTTGGGCCGTGGCCCTTTTCTGCCGTCATCTTCTATGTTTCTATGTTACTTAGATTTTTTCTGCCTCAGTACAGGCCTACAATGGCTCCGCAGAAATCCAAGCTCCCTATACATGCTTTCACCACTATTCCTGTGCAGTTCCATTAAGTTTTTCCATACAATCACTGCAGCCGAGAACCAGCAGTATTTATCAAGCAACTCTATAGTCCCACTCTTGCCATCAGAAAACGGTTACTAAAGGGTGGACAGGGCAGATCTGGCATACTTTCTTACCAGTTGTAGAATTTTCATAAATGTACATTAATGAACCCTTTTACTGAGATGCATTAGGTGTTAATGCACCCCTATCCCAGCAAAAAATGGAGTACTGTGGGATGCAGTCAGGTGTCCTGTGGTAACTTTGAAATCTGTGTATACTAAGAAGGCATTGACAAGTTTCTGAAGGAAAAGTTCATAAACTGTTATTGAGACAAACATGGGAGAAGCCACTGCTTGCCCTGGATTTGTGGCATGAAATGCTGCTACTATTTGGGTTTTTGCCAGGTACTTGTGACTTGGATTGTCCTTCGTGAAGACGGGATATTGGGCTAGATGGACCATTGGTCTGATCCTGTTCTTATGTTCTTATATTTAAGGTGTGTGTCAGGGTCAGAGAAAGGGTTTTCCTGCATTAACCATTTCCATGCATTAACTGGTTAATGCACAGAAACCATGTGAATCCTTACCCCCTACAAAATGAGTAGCAGTAAAAGCTCAGGTGATAATTTAAAAAAATGGTCACTTGCTAATGGCTGAACAATCAATATTAGCAAAACCCAAATCAATTAGGACATGTGCTATCAATTATAGAAAAAAAGTCCCAATAGTGTCACTGAGAGACAGAGTGTGGGGAGCAGCGTCGGAGCTAACACCTAACCAAATATAGAAAACTAAGAATTAATAATTAATGTGAATATGAGGATCTCAGTGTGGATTGTGAAATCAAATAAATGATGATTCATGCAATATTACAATCTCTGTGAGGCGCCCACCCAACACACCACACTATACCATCATAGAAACCTCATTGTGTGATCATCAATAATAAAGTGTAAAAGTATAATGACATAGTGTTACTCAAAATAATAATAGCTCCAAAGCTGCCCCAACACAATCAGTTAAACAGAGAAACTGCACAAACATGAAAAAATCACTTATCTCAATCGGGGCTCAGTGCAAGATGTCAAAACTCCCAGAGTAAAACGGGATAAACAAGTCCGACAGGAACTGCATGTGGCAAGAAAATAGAAACTGAGCTTCAGTTCAAATGAGCTTCAATTTCGGAGAATTAACCTTCATCAGGAACCGTTAAACTTGCAAACACAAAATCACAGCATTAGCACTCAGGGAGAAGCACCCGGCAAAAAGCATTTGAGAGGCTAAACTGAGTGCATACTTAAAGAACAAGTAGCCGGAAAGACGTCACTAAATAAAGGTCAAAGGTCAAAGTTCAAATAATGGTATTCCACTCGATGTTTTCATTAAGACCTCCAGGGTGAACAGAATTCAATTCATAAATACAGTATTGTTCACGATATTGGATATATCTTTTTTTTGTTACCAAAAAAATTAATTGGCAGAGTTTCAATAATGAACCATCTGAGTTATTCAAACGTATGGTTCAATTGAAGACAGTGAGGAATCATGGGAGCTGTAGTTGTGGCAGTATGAAGTCTGCTCTTATGTTCTTTGAGATGGGTCTTGATACATCTGAAAGTATGCCCCACATACAGCTTCTGACAAGGGCAAATAATGACATAAACAGCCCAAGATGTGGTACAGGAGGTTTGTTGCTTTAAAATGTGCATTTTGTTAGTCTGGGGATGAGTCCAAGTAGCGCACTGCAAAGAGGTGTTACATATAATGCAGGAACCACAGGGATGATGGCCGAGATTAAAAACGCCCTGAGCGTGATCAATAGACTTCTTGTGATTTAGCAAGTTACCCAAATTTTTAGTTCTTTTATAGGCAATGCAGGGGCCGTTGTTGAAAATTAGATGTACCGATAATATATGCCAATGTTGGCGGATACTCGCTGCCAGCCTTGCTGATTTGTCAGAATGGGTTAATACACAGACTTGTTTTTCCAAGGGGGACTCTAGGTTGGTTTGGGAGAAGTAAAACAGGATTTGCATACAGGGCTCGATGGTAGGTTCGTTTTATGGTCCAGGCCGGATAGTGCCTTGAACCTAGCTGTCAATATTTTGGCTTGTATTTTGTACTCCTGTACTGTAGAGCAAATTCTGTGTATTCTCAAAAATTGACTTATAGGCAAAGCCTGTTTCAAGCATGTCGGATGACTGTTGTCATATGTGAAGTAAGTATTTTTTTCAATAGATTTGTGGTATATCATGGAGCAGAGGCTATTGCCTTGCTTAATGATCTTGGTGTCCAAAAAGGTAATACATTAGGTACTATGTTCCATAGTAAATTTCAGGTTGGAATCCAAGGTGTTGATCCATGTCTTAAAATGGTTTAAAGATTCCATGGTATCTGTAATGGCAACATTTAGCACATGGCCGTTATTGCAAAAAAACAAAACAAAACCCCAAAAACAAACAAACCCAACCCCTCCCCAATAAAACCAGGGGTTTTACAGCCCTGGTAAAAATGGTCTTAGTGTGAGGGGAGAGACCAGAGTAAGGACATGATAAGGCCTATTTTTACTGCAGCTTAGTAAAAGGATCCTTAAGAGTGTGAAAGCATTTCCTGTTCTAGTATGCCACTTCTCTATCAGCAGAGGGGGGTGGGATGAGTGCAGCATACATACAATTAAAAGCAGCCATTACATTCGATGTGCTAGCAGTATCAAACACTTCATGCTTCAGTTCTTTCAATTGTGTCCTTTGATGAGGGTACTGAATGTACTTCCTCCCATGTTTCTTCATGGCCCACGGTACCTGACTGAAATGTCATGAAAAGGGTGACTGTTCCATTTTGCGAATAACAGTCACATTCTTGCGAAATGCAAGAGAAATATAATAAGCTGAACAATTCATTATCATAAACAATGTTGAATGAGTTGCATTAAATGTTGTAGTATATAACACTTTTAAATCTAAAAGCTTCACCAGCTCAGATATGACATGCTCTCAAGCAGTCAGAGAAATTATGTTGTTATGAACATCCTCGTGAGAGCAAAATCTGCCCTGGAAATTAGCCAGTATCTCTAGGCAGCCACACCAATATTGCCCTGGGCTAAAATACATGTAGCTTGATCTCCTCTCTTACCTTCATCAGTCTGTTCTGTCTCTCCCCTTATCTCTGCCAGTTATTAAATCTCTAATATTTCAAGCATCATCACTAAGAACTGCAGGTAAAGCATAAAACAATAACACTGACCCAACAGTGGGACCCTCATGCCCTGGTACTGTAACCTATTGGCCCACAAGCTAAAACTTGCCACAGATCTTGAGTTCACTTCATCTCTAATGCTGAAGTAATATTTTCTGAAGTGAGATGATAGCATTAAGTTTGTTTTAAACACACATGCCTGCAATGGAATTGTTCATGTGCATGTAAGTGTACTTTTTTAGAGCACTTTTTTGATTGGGTTAAGTCATTGTTTTTTGGGGGGAGGGGGGTTGTATGATAAATTTGGTATTTTATTGAAGAAGATTAGCACATATGTAAAATGTACACTACAGGGGTAGTTTTAAAAAGTTTATGTGGGATATAGGTATATAAAAGTGTAACATGCACAAATATAAGCAATTTGAAAAGGATGAGAGTGTGTGTACAACACATATAGCATGGATCTGTGTGCATGTAGAAGAAGGGGTGGGCTTATTTTAGGGGTTTTTTAATGTTGGGGCTGATATATATTCAAAGCAATTTAACCAGAAGAGGCTCCTACCCAGTTAAATCACTTTTGTGAGCTATCTGCTGATATTCTTGGTACTTAACTGGTTAATACTGTTGAACATTAAAGCCAAAGCTGTCAATTTGTGGGTGGTCCAGGGTCATAAAACGCAGGCCTACCTTTGTGCGGTTAAGTGCTGTATATTGTGCTTAACTGGATAAGGGATAGCTGGCTGCACAAATCTAGATATTCAGTGGCCTAAGGGTGGGGGCATGTCTTTAGGGGGAGTTCCAGCAGGAAGGAGTGGGCATCCCTCCTGCTGGGGATGCCTCAGGGGGTGGCAGCAGGAGGAATTGGGCACTCCTCTTGCTGCGGACTGTGTTCAGAGGGTTCGCCATTGTAGCAAGAGGAATTGGGCACTCCTCCTGCCATGAACATTAAGGGGAGGGGACATTCGGGGGATGGGGAGGGGGCATGGGGGAGGGGGCTTTGAGGTTTCCAGCTGGAAGGAGTGGGCATCCCTCTTGCTGGGTTCCCTGTCACAGCTGCTAAACTGATCACAGTTGGAAGTTCAATTCATCATCCGATGGTGTGGTCTAGATTATTTGGAGGAGCAGGAGATGGTGTGGAGGTGCTTGCGATGGCCTGCCAGCCTAGCGTTTGTCCTGGCTCATGGCCCTGCTACAAACAAATATTTTGTGTGACCCCTTCCCAGCAGCCGGGTAAGAAAAGAGGCTTTTACAGGGGAGAGAACAGAAAGTATTTCTTGGTAGAGCATATCAACTCAAAGATAGTTAGCATTCTATATATTTATTAGAGAACTTACAGAAGGGCATGCATAAAACTGCCAATATTGAAATGACAAAGTAAATCTGAACAAGCAGATGGACTGAGAAGGGTGTAAAAAAAAAATGAAAGGGACCATAAAACTGGAAGAATAAAAAAGGGTGTGGAAACTACTTCAATGAAAAAAAAAGGAAAATCGTGCATTTGTAGTGCAAAACCTTATTAGCTGCTATCAACTACAAGGACAAGAACTAGCAATTAGAAAGCATGAAAGGACTGTAGGAGTAATTATCTCATATGGCCTGAAGGTTCCCAGTGAGTATGATGAAGCAGTGAGAAAAACTAACAATATGCTTGAGTGCATAAGTAGAGCTATAACCAGTAGAAAAAAGGATTGCCCTTGCATAGGTCATGGATAAAATCCAACCAGAAGTGCTGTATTCAGTTATTAAGCTAACACCTTTGTAAGGTCATTGAAGAGATGGAAGCAGTTCTGAGAGAGGCTACCAAAACATAAATGATTTGTAAAATGCACCCTACACAGACATTTATGAGACTTAAAATATGCTTTGTATAAGAATGAAGGTAAAGCTGTGATATAATAAGCACAATCAAATAAATAGTAAGCTTCTGCAAGGTACAAGGTAGTGGAATTGTTATGCAAAAACAACACATGGATCATGGACACTGGTGAATGACCTTGCCAATATCTCAGCACACAACTTGATCCTGGGCAATCTAAACCTGCACCTCAAAGACCACTCTTCCAAACAAGTACAGAACCTTCTTTCTTTTCTTGAAGCTCTATCCTACCAGACACTAAACCCCCAGGCCACTCATGATAAATGTCACCAACTTGAAATAGCAGCCTTCATGACCCAACAATCCATCTCACTGGAGATTCACATCGCAAACAGGACCTGGATCCACTCCCTCTGGTCAGACCACTACATGTATACCTTCAACATCAACTGGGCATAAGGCAAAAACAAACAAGAAACCTAAAAATCAACCTACGAAACATGGCATGAAATTGACCCACCCATATTCTGGAGCTAAGCAGACTCTATGATCAAAACCTGTGAACACAAATAATTTATATCCCAATGGTACACGATAAGTGAGGCAATCGTGGACAAGTTGGCACCAATCCAAATAAAAAAACAGAATCACCAGGTGAGCTGACAAATGGTACGGCAGCCCCCAACTTGACTCAATCCCAGCTGACATGTATTGGGACTGCTTCAAAACCCCTGACTGGTTCCAGTTCCTCCAACTTTACAACAACTATGCCAACTCCTATTGCCGCATTGATAGCTGCCCACCTAGCATCAGGAAATCAGCTCCCGCACCCTTCAAAGTACTGCTCTATGACTGGACATCACAACAAATGATCAATGGTAAATTCCAAACTGATCTGTCATATACTCATCACTCCCATTATCAAAAATTATAAAGATCCAATATCCCTACCCTCCAACTACAGACCAGTAGCCAGCATCCCCTTCTTCACCAAACTGATGGAAGGTCTGATCAACACAGCCCTCACAAACTACCTGGACAAATTCTCAACACTTCATGAATTCCAATCAGGCTTCCGCACTCACCTTAGCCTCCATCGTTGATCACATCTCCTATTTACATAGCACTGGGAAGCAAGCACTAGTACTCCAAATTGATTTGAGCAGTGCTTTCGACCTGGTGGACCACAATATCTTACTCAGCTGCCTGGATGCGATCGGCATTATGGACCAAGTACTAAACTGGTTCAAAAACTTCCTGAAATCCCGATCCTACCAAGTTGTCAATGAACAAGCCTACTCACAAACATGGATCAACCCCTGCGGTGTCCCACAAGGTTCTCCTCTCTCTCCCCCCCTCTTCAACCTCTACATGGCCTCTCTGGGACACACCCTATCAAAACTGAACCTCAAATCATACATCTATGTGGATGACATCACAATCATCATCCCCTGTGGATGACATCACAATCATCATCCCCATCTCGAACCTTTCGTCCAAAACTAGAGACTTCATTGCATCAGTCATCAATCAGGTAGCGCAATGGACAAACTATTTTAAACTTAAACCCAGAAAAAACCAAATTCTTCATGGCCTCCCCGACCACCAAAAACACTGAATCCTCACTTGAAATAAATGGAAGAAACTTCCCAATCAGCTCCACGATAAAAATCTTAGCCGTTACCATCGACCAACAGCTCACATTTGAGGCCCATACCAACATCCTTATAAAAAAATGCTTTAACCTTCTATGGAAATTACGCACACTAAAACTGTTCTTCAATTTTGCCACATTCAGACTTCTAGTCCAATCTCTGATTCTAAATTCACTGGACTACTGCAACATGGTATACCTAGGATCTCATTTAAAAAAAAAAACATTAAAAGACTAACATGCCAGTGCGTCTAATCTTCGGCCTAAAAAAATCTGATCACATTACCCCATACTACAGAAAATTATATTGGCTGCCAATTGAGGCCAGAATCATCTTTAAATTTGCCTGCTTTTCCTACAAGACATTATTCGGTATCTCACCCACCTACCTCCTGAATTACTTCATCCTACAGGACAAACCCCGCCCTTCCTGCAAAATGTTGATATTCTCATTCCCAACCTCTCAAAGGATGCCACTACAAAAGATTCCTAGATAGAACACTTTCCTTCCGAGCAGGCATATGGAACAACATCCTAAACAACCTCCTCTTGAATTCCCCCAATGTACCAAGCTCTTAGGAGAGCTCTCAAAATCCATCTATTCAACAAATTTGTCTGATTCTCCAAACCCCTGACTCTTTCTGAAAGCCTCCGCCCCTCTCTTCCCCTCCCTTTCCCTTCCCCCCCTCTACTTTCACCTCTCTCTCTTTCCCTTTTCCACCTAGCTCCTTACTTATACTTATATTGTTAATTACCTCCACAATCCCACTTTGTAACCATCCACTACTGTATCTACTATTGTATACTGTCTAGAACCAAAAAGGTTCATCATCTACTGTGTACTTTTCTGCTATTGTATACCGTCTTGAACTAAAAAGGTATGAAGGGACATAAATAATGCTTTATTATTATTATTATTACTCAAAAGGCGATGCAGTCAACTTGAAAGAGATTGGAGAAAGAGAAACCAGGAGCACACTAAAACAGAATGGAGAAACATGACCAAACAATACAAGTCACAACTAAAGGAAAAATGGAAAGAGTTCTACTCCAAGCAAGTATGCATAGAAATTCAAGACTCAAAAAACTATTCAAACTAGTAAAACAGGTCACCAACACCAAACCCTACCTTGCCACCAATGAAAACCACCACCCCATCAGCCACCCAACTTAAAGAATACTACAAAAAAAAAAAGATCACAACCGCCAGAACCACCTTTAAAAACACCCCAAGCCTCCTAGATGAAGTATTACAACAACCCACAGAAGAAAAGTCCATAGCAGCAGACAGAACCTGGACCGACTTTCCAACAATACAATGGCTTGAACTGAACTGACTCTTTAAAAAATCCAGCCATACAGCATGTGACCTTAACAACTGCCCACCCTACCTGTTAAAAACTGCCACTCCAAAATTCCTAACATACCTCATGCAATGTATACATCACTGTTCACAGAGGGCCAATTCCCACAGGAACTCAGCAAGATCATCATCACCCTGATTACAAAAGACCCAAAAGGCGCAATAGAGTTACCCTCCAACTATAGACCCATTGCCTCAATACCAATATACGTCAAACTACTGGAAGGCCTAGCAGCAAAATACCTCACAAACTACTTAGAAGACTAAAGCCTATATCACCCCTCACAATCTGGATACAGAACCAACTACAGCACAGCACAGAAATACTACTAGGGTCTCTCCTGGACACAGCCCAGCAACACCTAAGCAAAAACAAAAAGATGTTGATCATACAACTCGATCTCTTGGCAGCATTTGACCTAGTACAGGGGTGTCAAACTCAAATCATATAAGGGGCCGAAATCTAAAACACAGGCTAAGTCGTGTGCCAAATTATTTGTTAAGATACTAAGGCCTCCTTTTACAAAACTGCGATAGCAGTTTCTAGCGCGGGGAGCCGTGCTGAATGGCCTGCGCTGCTCCCGACACTCAGCAGCGCAGCGATCCAGCATGGCTCCCAATGCTAGAAACTGTTATCGCAGTTTTGTAAAAGAGGGGTTTAGTTTTAGTAGAAGTATAGGGATTCGACCTCTCCAACCCTGCGCTGGCTCTGTGGTATAAACAAAATAAATCAAAAATACTTTTCCTCTCTCTTTTAGATCCTAGTTCACACTTGCCGTCTAACACCAGCTTTGACAGGATACACATTTCAAATCTGACATATTGTAATCACAAAATAGAAAATAAAATTATTTTTTCTACCTTTTGTTGTCTGGTCATTTTGGTTTTCCACCGAGACAGATAGGGAAAAATGCTTGAGTACCTGACTGGAAAAACTGCTTAGATAACCTTGATAGGCGGTATATAAAATCCTAATAAACTTGAAACTTGATCTTGGTCCCAGTTTATCTTTCTTCTTTTTGTCTATCTTCTACTAATTTTTTTCCAGTATCTGCTGTCCATTTTTTCTCCTCTTCTCTCTTGTTCCATTCCCTCCATATGCCTGTCTCCAACATATTGATTTTTCCCATTCTGCTTTCTTAACTTTTTCTTTTCTTTTGTGCCTCTGTCCACTAAAATCTTACCCTCTTTCTCACCCTTCTTTTAAAATTTTTGTCTCCCTCTCAATTCTCCATGTCCTCTCAGTCCCTAGCTCTCCCATTTCCCATTTCACTCCTTTCCTAGCTTCCTATTTCCTTCTATCTACTCCCTATTACCACATCTCCCCCCTTGTCCAACATTTTGCTCCCTCTCTTTTCTGTTCTTCTTCCCTCCCCCTTTTATGCTGAATAATGAGATGGAAGGAAATAGATGCTGCATCTCTTTCTCCCTTCCATCCCCATGCCTATTTCTCCCTCCCTTCCATCCCCATATCCAACTTCTCTCCCTTTCTCTTCCCAACTGCCCTCCATCCCATCGCTCCCCCTGTTTGCCTGCCTCCCTCCAGGTCCACCATGTCTCCCTTTCTCTTCCCAACAGTTCTCCCTTCAAGTATCTCTTTTCCTCTTCTCCACACCACCCCAGATCCAATCTCTCTCTCTTCAAAGCCCAGCATCTATTCCCTCCTGTGCCAGCCCCTCTCTCTTCACAGCCCAGCATGTGTTCTCTCCTGTGCCTGTCCTTCTTTCTTCACAGCCCAGCATGTGTTCTCTCCCACACTGGTCCGATGTTGCCGTCAAGCTGAAAAATCTGCTGGCCTCAGCAGTGATTCAGCAACATTGTCTGCAGATCCCCCTTCCTGCTTTCTATCTGCTGTGGTCTGTCTCCAATGACGTGCAACTTCCTGTTTCCGCATGTGTGGATCATGGCAGACAGCATCCCTCCTGCCAATTTTCTCTTGTGGGAGTAGGGGATTCCCTGTGCCACTTTTGTTGAGGGTCATTGAGGAGGGCCATCATCTGCGGTGGGGGACTTTTTTTTCTTGGGGTTTTTTTTTATGGGACAGATATTTTGTGTGTGTAACACACACAAAATATCTGTGGCATTCAAAAAAATGGAAAAAACCAGGCAGACCAGTCATTTTTTTCCGATAACTAAATCTGGCATCTTCTTTATAGCTGTTTGGTGAGTATAGAGGTATGAGGGAGTCTGCCTTTAGATGTTGGTGGGGGTTGCAGTGAATGTCACATTAAAAAGCCCCAGGTACATATCTCTCCAAACCCCACTTGTACACCACAATAGCGCTTATGTCTGCAGGTGTCATCTTTATGTAAATGCAGTGGATTTTGGGTGAGTTTTGCAGGGTTCACCATACAATATAAGCAGGATATGGTGAGATGTGTACCTGATACTTTTTAATGTGACATTCACTGCAGTATCCCCTAGATGCCCCTCTGCTCTGCTGAAATGTCTCTGTGGCCATCTAAACCTGTAATACGGGCTGGTATGTACTGTTTCTTTCACATATTTGGGTGGTGGGAGGGGATCGGGGACAACTGGGGTATTAATAGTCTTAATCCCTCCAGTGGTCATTGGTCAGTTTGGGCAACTTTATGGCCCTTAAAACAGATCTAGCCCCAACCGTCTAAATGGTGCCCTGGATGTTTTGCTAAATGTTTGCTTATCGCTGCAAAACGTCCAAGTCCTAAACCCACCCTAAACCCGTCTAAAACATGCCTTCATTATGCCCCCTTGGAATTTAGACAACCAGCCTAGAAAGATATGTAAAATATGGGTTTTAGCAATTTTTTTCTCTTTTGAAAATGAGCCCCATATGCTAGCGTTCTAAACAGAAAGTTCCACACATCATCCCAGTGCCTATCTTTGGATGCCATTCACTGAATCTACTCCAATATCTACAATTTTTAACTCAATAAGGGCCCTTTTTACAAAGCCACAGTAGTGATTCTCCCGCGGTAAATGCACCAAAGCTCATTCAAGTGCTATGGACTTCGGTGCATTTGCTGAGGGAGAATCCTTAGGGTGGCTTTGTAAAAGGGGCCCTAAATTTGTCCAAACAAATATGTTGGATATTATTAAATTGATTATACGATATAAAAAAGCTGTCAAAGATAATTCACGTTGTTGCTTGGACACAGTTTTATTGAGTTTGCAGTTTTATTTCTGAGTGCATGAAGGTCACAGAACAAGCAGGAAAATCAGAGATCTCCAAATTTGCAGTTCTGTCCTCTATCCACTAGGTTTCACTCTTAGTCAATTAATTTCTAGCTATTTTTAGGCCATTTCCACTTAATAAATCAGCATGCCTTCAATATGACAGCTATATCAAGAATTATGTCAGTAATTCAAAATTTGAAGATAAAGTTTATTTTAATTCATAAGATAACATGGAAAATTGGTAAATACACCAGAAAGCTAGACACAAATGCTTAATGCAGTTTTTCAATTGGCATCAGCTATAATCAGATCAAAGTACAACACTGTTAGTAGCACTCTGCTGTAAAACACAAAATATAATTTTTCCAGGCCATAACATTTTATGTTATTTAAGTATGTAATAAATTATGATGGCCTGCATCCTAGCCAGCATAGCTTTCATGCTCTCTGTAGTATGGAAACACTTCTGTTAACGTTGGTTGCAGAGATTAGAACCTCAGCAAAACATCTAAATAAAATAAAATAATAACATCTCTCCTAACTGCTGCTCTACCTGAGGATTCTATCAGCTGGTTCAACAAAGCAGCACGAAGGGGCCGCTTTAAGACCTGCCCACCTGTGACGAGTCACTTGTGACGAGGAGAAAAGCACACCAGGTTCTGAGGGAACTGTTTTCTTTCATCTCTCCTAATTGCTGCTCTTCCTGGGGATTCTATCAGCTGGTTCAATACAGTAGCATGGAGGGAATGCTTTGAGACCTATCCACTGGTGCTGAGTCACTTATGACAAGGAGAAAAGCATGCCACCGGAGGGGCACACCAAGGAGAAAAGCATGCCACCGAAGGGGCACACCAAAGTGTTTTATTTTAAATTTATTATCTGGACTATATTAATTTTGGGATATGTGCATCACAGATTTTTCTATTGTGTTCTGTGGCTTACCAGACAGCTGATGGGTATGTGGTGAGGGGTAAAGGTGGGCAGTTACCCTGAGCCCAAAAATGGTTGGGCACTAAACTTTATTCCCACCCTCCCCAGCTCCCTGCCCAAATTCAAAATGTAAATGCCTAAGCTGGTGGGGATCACAAAGCGCTGCCAGCTGGAGATCTCTTCTTCCATTCAATAGACAATACTCTCCAAGTTCTGCTGTTAGTGACACCTCAGGGATACACTGAAGGAGGTAGTCTTTAATTGGCAGGGCTTCAGGATCCCTACCAGCCACAGTAAGGGAGGTGGTTAACTTTTGATGGACCTGGACCTTGGACTCCCGTGTATTCATTACAAAAAGAAGTGCATATCTGTTTTTTTTAAAAATTTCTCTAGTGTTGTAATACTTGCTGAGTTTAATTATATTTCTATTTATATTGTGATTCCTTGTTCTGTATTTGGTAAAGGTCTGTGTTCTGTGTGTGAAGAAGTCATTTAAAGTTGTTGTTTTTTGTGGTAGAAATAGCAGATGGAGAGATCAGAGGAAGGGGAGGGTGCTCTGAGCCCCATCAGGACTAAAACTGGCCCTGTTTATGATACAGTGGTTGCTTCCTAGTTTTATACTGGAGACTCTGGAGATATACCAACTATGGAATACTCCTTTAATTACTCTGACTCAAATTTCAATATGACTTTTGAAAGGAACAATTACCCATATCTCTTGATCCATTTAATTCCCTCAGTAGTAGGTAATAGGCCTAAGACATGCTGGAGTACTAGAAAGCAAATATTATCACATCTAAAGCAATTACCTTGATCATCATTAATGTGTAATATAGTAACATAGTAAATGACTGCAGATAAAGACCTGAACGGTCCAGCCAGTCTACCCATTAGTTATACCCATTAAAAATACATGATTACATTAACTCGTCTCTTCTTTGATATTTCTGGGTCATAGACTTAGTATTGTCCTAGGTTCCAAATGTTGAAATTGCCGTCCAAGCTCATTCCAGCCTATCCAACCATCCTGTTTGCAGGATATCTACCATAAAGTCTGGCCAGTAACATCCTCATGTTCCAAGTTAGTGGAGTTCACATTGATGTCCTCCCCAGCCTAATCCTACACCAAATCATCACATATGGGACATAGACCGTGCAAGTCTGTCCAGTACTGGCCTTAGCTCTTTAATTTACATTCTTCGTTTTCTAATTAGAGTTCCTCTATGTTTAACCAAGTTTGGTTCGATATAACATCCAAAGAGGAGGCTGGCCACACAAAACTCAAAGTCATGGATTTCAAATGTGTGGACTTGAGTGGAAAATCATGTCTCCGATGAGACTGTCTCATATATTAAGTATTAAAATACCTAGGTACGCTAAGGATAATGTGATTTTATTGGACACATGGAAAACAATTAAATTTATTGATAAATTAACAGATGCTCCCATAATAAAGTCTACTTTGCAGTCCTTATGGTTAAACTCCAATTCAAATAGGCGGTGCTGGGATCGCTTGGAAGAATTGGATGCAGGGAGGTATTCAGACATTAGATGACGTTATGTCTAAAGGAAATCTGCTTGATTTTTCACAATTGCAACAGTCATTTGGAATTTTAAAATCTCAACAATATTACAGTTACAGTTGAAGCAGGCTATTCTCTGAATGGAAAAATTTTAAAACATATTTTAGCCTGAAAATCCTTTGCTACCAAACTGATTTAGTAGGTCATCAGGCTGCTCAGTGGTACATATTGATTTCTGGATTTTTGAATAAAAAGCCAAAAAATAGTCTTAGAGACATCTGGAGCATCGAGATAAAACAGTATATTTCTGTGTCTTGTTGGCCACGAATTTGGACTTGGAGATTGAAATGTACAGCGTCAGCATCTATGAGACAAACATGGTTATTTTTGTTACTTAGGATTTTCTGGACCCCAGTTTGATTAAATAAAATAGATAGTTCTACGTCTAATAGATGCTGGCATTGTCATACTGGTATAGGGACTTTGGATCACCTGTTGTATTTTTGTCCGTTTATATTAATATATTGGAAGTCAATTTGGGGGACAAATAAATTTAGTACTAGATTCAAATGTTCCAATGTCATAAGAGGCTATAATTTGTGGAACAATTTTACATGTGAAACCCACTCTAGATAAATATAAGAGTCGTCTATTTATGATCCTAACAGGTATAGCCATTCAATTGATTACAAGTAATTGGAAAAACCATGATAGAATTAATTATACATTTTGGTGGGTGAATGTGTGTACTACATACAGATACGGACGAATTAACGCAGAATGTAGGGGTTTTAGTGAGGTGTTTAATACAATTTGGAGCCCATTGACTAAATTTGTAAAAACATAATAATGTATTTTCATCATATTTCTTCTTTTCTTTGGTTTATTTATCTTTACACATCCAGGGGGGTGGGGGTTGGAGGGAGGGGAATAAATATTGATAGTGATATTTGGGTAACTTTATTATTTATTTGTATTATACATTAGGATATATTATGATATTATTATATGCAGTAAAATGAAATTATTGAATATTTATGTTACCTGTATAGATAATAGTGGAATATGTGGAATATCTTTTGCTCTTTCATTTGTATGACACTGTTTTTGATTAAAAATCAATAAGGAATTAAAAAAAAAAAGTGCGGACTTTAGTAGCATGGGAAAGTACCTGAAGAAAGAGCTGATTGGATGGGCAGACATAAGGGAAGTGGAAAAACAGTGGTCCAAGTTGAAAGGTGCAATAAATAGAGCTAATAATAATAATAATAATAATAATAACTTTATTCTTATATACCGCCAACAATCTTGCGACTTCTAGGCGGTTTACAATAAAAGAAACTGTAAATACAATCAAGAGGAACTTTACGTACAGCGAATTAAAGAGTATAGCAGTGTATATCTCGTACAACGAATTAGAGAGTATAGCAGTGTACATCTGATAACATTAATAATGTTAACGTCAGTTTGTGTGTTGCAAGGCCAGGAAGTGCCAAGTTGTTTACACAGAAGTAGAAATATTCCGTAAGTTCATAGAGTGTTCATATTTAGTGAATAGGGGTTGGGGTTAGCAGTTTGCACGTTCAGATATGTGGTGATTTTACGAGGGGGGTTGATGTTCCAGTTCGTTACCTAGGTATTTCAAGAATAGGTAAGTTTTTAGGTGTTTCCTGAATTCTTCATAGTTGTTTGTGTGCGTAATTAGTTTTTCTAGGTCTTTACCCCATATGGCTGCTTGATATGATAGTGAAGAAAATAAATAAAAACAAAAGAAAAATGAAACCGATATGGTTCTCCAAACTATTGGAGGAAAAAATAAAGGCAAAAGAATTGGCATGCATGAAATATTAAAAAAACTCAAGAAGAGGAGTACAGAAAGGAATGTCGAATGAAACTGATAGAAGTCAAGAGAGAGATACGTCTGGCGAAAGCACAAGCAGAGGAGCAATTGGCTATAAATATAAGAAAGGGAGCCAAACCTTTTTTTCAGGTATATTACTGAAAGGAGGAAGACAAAAAATGGAATTACGAGACTGAAAGAAGGTACAAACTGCTATATGGAGAATGATGAAGAAAAAGCAAATGTGCTAAACAAATACTTCTGTTCGGTGTTCACAGAAGAAAAACATGGAGGGGGGGCCTTAGGTGCCTGGGCCAACTGGAGTCTTAGGCCTCCTTCCCAGTTCATTCTGGGATGCACAGGGAGTGGCCTAAGACTCTGATTGGTCAGATACCAAAGGCTACTCTCTTGGGAAGGGACTTTGGTATCTGGCCAGTAGGAATATTAAGCCATTCCCAGTGCATACCAGAATGAACTGGGAAGGAGGCCTAAGACTCCAGTTGGCCCAGGCACCTAAGACCCCCCTCCGGTGCATCCCCACCATTACCCACATTCTTTTAAAATCATCACACATTTTCTCCATTGACTACTATTATGTAATAGAAACAAAATCAAACTAGATATTTTGGTTCCTGTGGTAGCAACACAAAATAAAGTCTCAAAAAAAATTTATATATAATACTACTGCTATTAATTGTTTCTATAGCGTTACCAGAAGCATGAAGCTTCAAAGATAAGCAACTAACCCACATGGGATAAATCCTCCAAGCCCCAACCTCAGCAGGTACTAAATGTCTTTTGAAATATAGCACCCAAGATAGCCCCTCAGTTACCCCACCTTAGTTTTGCTCTGAAAATAATAAGAGAAACAGAAATTGATGGCAAATAAATGCAACCATCTATTCATTTCACTTTACAAATAAACACGGATCACACAGATTCCCAGGTCTTAGCCTTACTATACTACTTTTATACATCTACTACAATGAAGTCTCTCGACAAAGTATTCAAAGGCAAGGAAATAACACTCCAAATGAAAATCAGACTTGCTCACACACTCATTTTCTCAGTGGTCAATTACAGATGTGAAAGCTGGACACAATGGAAACAAGACAGAAAGAATATTGACTCATTTGAGCTTTGGTGTTGGAGAAGGATTTTATGTATGTCGTTGACTGCAAGAAGAACTAACAAATCGATTCTGTAAGAGATCAAACCAGCTATATCACTCAAAGTCCAAATGATGAAGTAACAACTATCTTATTTTGGTCACATCATCAGAAAAGAGAGATCACTAGAGAAGGACATCATGTTAGGGAAGCTCGAAGGAACCAGGTGAAAAGGGTAACCTGCAATCCGATGGCTGGACACATTGAAAATAACCATGGGGATGATGCTGGAGGACTGTACCGGACTAGCACAAAACCAATTTCTTTTTAGATCTGTAGAAATAAAACAAAAGAATCTCTTAGAGAGACAGAGACAGAGACAATGGTTACTGTGGATGGGCCGACTGGATGGGCCATTCGGCCTTTATCTGCCATCATGTTTCTATGTTTTATATTTCTAATCTAAGTGATACCTTTTTATTAAACTAACTAGAGTATGGTTAGATTAGCTTTTTTATATCTGTAATTCATCAAGTTGCTAGGACTTGAACACAAGTTGATGGCACCTAAGAACAACGTATGTACTGATACTTAGTATAAAGTAACATACATAAAAATGAGTGGAATTAAGGGCGACTGAACTTGGTGCAAGATTGAAAAGGATGCATGGCTTGAGTGCTCTGGGTTAAAAACCAAATTTAAATCATTCTCTACTATTCCTGACATAAACAATTTTCTCCAAAGTACATCACGTGAAGCCGGTTCCTGGACATAGGAGAATAAAAGTTAAAATCTTTATTTCAAATTCCAGACTGCATCAATGAACACTGGAGCCTAGACCCAACACGGGCCATACTGCTATGGTTCTTCACGCCCTTTTTACTAGCCGGTGAGATGTGCAGTCTTTCAAGTTTTGCTACCTTCACTAAGGAAGGTTATACAGTAGCTTCTGTATTGCTCTCAACCTCCTGTGCTTTTAAATTATGGATCTTACAGACCCCTGAGGAAAGCATAGTTTGCTCGTGTTGGGTCTAGGCTCCAGGGATCAGCAAACGTATGAGGATAGGGCAGGGAGGGGGGACAGAGGGCAGAGCCTGGGAGGGAGGGTGCAGAGTCTGACAGTGGAAGGAAGGGTAACATAGTAACATAGTAGATGACGGCAGATAAAGACCCGAATGGTCCATCCAGTCTGCCCAACCTGATTCAATTTAAATTATTATTTTATTTTTTTTTTTCTTCTTAGCTATTTCTGGGCGAGAATCCAAAGCTTTACCCGGTACTGTGCTTGGATTCCAACTGCCGAAATCTCTGTTAAGACTTACTCCAGCCCATCTACACCCTCCCAGCCATTGAAGTCCTCCCCTGCCCATCCTCCTCCAAACGGCCATGCACAGACACAGACCGTACAAGTCTGCCCAGTAACTGGCCTAGTTCAATCTTTAATATTATTTTCTGATTCTAAATCTTCTGTGTTCATCCCACGCTTCTTTGAACTCAGTCACAGTTTTACTCTCCACCACCTCTCTCTGGAGCGCATTCCAGGCATCCACCACCCTCTCCGTAAAGTAGAATTTCCTAACATTGCCCCTGAATCTACCACCCCTCAACCTCAAATTATGTCCTCTGGTTTTACCATTTTCCTTTCTCTGGAAAAGATTTTGTTCTACGTTAATACCCTTTAAGTATTTGAACGTCTGAATCATATCTCCCCTGTCTCTCCTTTCCTCTAGGGTATACATATTCAGGGCTTCCAGTCTCTCCTCATACGTCTTCTGGCGCAAGCCTCCTATCATTTTCGTCGCCCTCCTCTGGACCGCCTCAAGTCTTCTTACGTCTTTCGCCAGATACGGTCTCCAAAACTGAACACAATACTCCAAGTGGGGCCTCACCAATGACCTGTACAGGGGCATCAACACCTTCTTCCTTCTACTGACTACGCCTCTCTTTATACAGCCCAGAATCCTTCTGGCAGCAGCCACTGCCTTGTCACACTGTTTTTTCGCCTTTAGATCTTCGGACACTATCACCCCAAGGTCCCTCTCCCCGTCCGTGCATATCAGCTTCTCTCCTCCCAGCATATACGGTTCCTTCCTATTATTAATCCACAAATGCATTACTCTGCATTTCTTTGCATTGAATTTTAGTTGCCAGGCATTAGACCATTCCTCTAACTTTTGCAGATCCTTTTTCATATTTTCCACTCCCTCTTCGGTGTCTACTCTGTTACAAATCTTGGTATCATCTGCAAAAAGGCACACTTTTCCTTCTAACCCTTCAGCAATGTCACTTACATACATATTGAACAGGATTGGCCCCAGCACCGAACCCTGAGGGACTCCACTAGTCACCTTTCCTTCCTTCGAGCGACTTCCATTAACCACCACCCTCTGGCGTCTGTCCGACAGCCAGTTTCTGACCCAGTTCTGACCCAGTTCTGACCCAGTTTCTGCACCCAGGGTGCTGGGTGCAGAGCCTAATGGGAGGGAGGGAAGGAAGGGTGCTGGGTGCAGTGCCTGATAGGGGAGGGAGGGAAGGAAGGGAGGGTGCTGGGTGCAGTGCCTGGAAAGAAGGGAGCTGGGTGCACTGCCTGATAGGGGAGGGCACTTGAATATTTAGCTGCCCGACTTATATTCGAGTCAATCATTTTTCCTCCCCTTTTTTTTTGGGGGGGAGGGGTCCTGACATATATTTGGATCGACTTATATTCGAGTATACAGTATATGGTAGGTCAGTAAAATGCTAGAGCAGTATATTAAAATCTTAATAAACAAACATAAACCTGCATGAATCCAGTCAGTTGTCAATATTCAGTGCCTGAGCTTGGACATGTCCCAATATTGAATGTCAGGGCCTAACTGCCAACTGAAAATTGATCAAATTGTTCTCTCTACAAATGCATAAGCTACTAAAGTATATCACCTTTCTAGCTTTTTTGCTACAGTTCTGTTTTTTTTTTTTAATTGTATTCCACGAAAAATTCAACAGGAATTAAGACTAATATTCACATTGTGGCTTTTCATTTCTCAGAAAAAGATAGATACAATTTGTTCTCCTCTTTGTGTTGGCCAACTAAATAATTTTCAAGGAGAAGGCATTCTTGGTTTTTGCATGCATGACTTATCCTGTGTGCAAGATGTATCAGGGATATTTCATTTTAGGCTTTCAAGACTTGGAATCATTTTCTTTAGTAGGGAATGTGGAAGTAATTAAATTAATAACTTATATAAATAGATCTACCTGTTCTCTTGATGTCTGCCCTACTTGAGTTATCAGAGGCCCAAGGACTAATGGCACAGATGTTATATCATACTGTTAATGCATCATTAACAATTGGAATATGGCCAGTTTCTTTAAGTAGAGCAAATGTTCACCTAGTTTAAAGAAATCCACCTTGGACCATGCTGATCCTTCTAAGTTTTGACCAATCTGAAGCTTTTTATTTGCAGGGAAGGTTGTAAACTGGGTAGTTTCAGTACTTGCAAGATTGCGAGTATGTGGCTGAACATACATTTTAGACTTTCATTAATACAGGTTTTGTCCTGCTCATGATAGCAAGACTCATATGCTTTCTACTTTGTATGTGATTTTGAAAGGTCTTGAATAAATGACATTTCTGTCACCTTTGACACAATTGATCATTCAATCTTGGTTGATAAATTAATGGAGGTCATTTTAGAAGCGTCCACATGTGTAAATATTGGCATTTACACATCTAGATTGGATAAACGTGTAAATACAATTTCAGAAACTTGGTATTTACACATGTAGATGTCTGCTACACAGAGATTTCAAGGGTCACAGTTTGGGCAAGCTTAAAATTTATGCATAATGTTTGCATTTTATATGTTTTTCTTTTTTGTAAATTTTCCCATCAGCTTTTGCACCAGCTCTGAGGCATATCTAGGTTTTATACAAGTGCTCATTTTTGCTTGGGCTATAAATCAGGGATAAAGGGCATAATTATCCATACTCCCTTATTTTATTTCTGCCTCACATGTAAAAAAACAAAACAAATCAATGGCAGCTTTGCTAATTAATGCCACCGCCTATTTGTACAGTTTTGTAAAATCAAGTAATTATACATACACAAGTCAGCTCTTACTCATGAAAGCTGTGAAATCACCTTGTCCATATACAGTATATGTTGGCAATTAAATGCAGAAACAGCTTAATTATGCCATTCTTATTTTCTTCATAGAGTTTTACAAAATCATTGCTCCAGCTCTACATACTAGCAAAACCATGTGTATTTGCATGTGTCCTTACAGATATTTTACAAAAAGCCCTGCATTAGACAGAGCATTTTATAAAATACTAGGGAAATATGAACACTTTCTCTGCCCCAAACCCCATGGTCCTCCAAATTTGCTTATGGCAGCTTCTAGCCATCCCATGGCCTTTTTTATAGTGTGTCCCACTGCCTAAGATACTACCTCTGGTTTCTGGAGATGGGGCAAAGCAGAGGGAAGATGGTGGACTGGCCAGAAGCAAGATCTCAACAATGCTACCAGGATCAGGGGATAGTGAGATCTCTAGAATCAAATGGACTGCAGGACCCAAGGCAGCACGGTTATACAAGAGGCAGGTCTTGTCAGCCAAATCTGATTGATTTCTTTGACTGGATATGGGAAAGGAACTAGACTTGGACTTTAGCAAAACTTTCAACACGGTGCCACACAGGAGATTGAAAATAAACTAAATGCATATGGTATGGACCCTAAAATGACAAACTGGATTAAAAGCTGGTTAAATGGAAGGAGACAAAGGGAGCTTGCTTGGAGAAAAGGATGTTAGTGGAGTGCCACATGGATTTGTCCTTAGGCCGACTCTATTTAACATCTTTGTGAGTGATACTGCAGAAGGACTGTCTAGCAAAGTTTGTCCTTTTGTGGATAATGCCAAGCTCTGTAATAGGGTAGACATCCCAGAAGGTGTAGCTAATATGAGGTGGGATCTGGTAAAATTTGAAGAATGGCTAGGCAATTGGAAACTACGAGTTAATGCTAAAAAATGCAGGACCATGCACTTGGGCTACAATAATCCAGGAGAATGGTATAGTATAGGAGGCGAGGAACTTCTGTGCGTGGAAGAAGAGTGGGACTTGGGGGTGATTGTGTCTGATTATCTCTAGGTGGCAAAACAGGTAGAAAAGGTGACAGTCAAAGCCAGGAAGATGCCAGGAAGATGCTGAATACTTTAAAAACAAAATTACAACTGCCAGGACAAACTTCACAGGAACCCCAACCCACCTAGAAGAGATCACAGTGCCCCCCACAGAAAAAGAATCAGCTGCAGCAGATAGAACCTGATCTCACTTCTCCATAATACAATGGTCCGATCTCAACAAACTCTATAAAAAACACTGCCATGCAACTTGCGACCTCAACCAATGCCCTCCATACCTATTAAAAACCTCCAGCCTAAAATTCCGCACTCTCCTCATTCAATGCATACAAACCATGCTCACAGATGGCTTTTCTCACAATACCTCTCCAAAATCATCGTCACCCTGATCTTAAAAGATCTAAAAGGAGCAACAGATCAACCATCCAACTACAGACCCATAGCCTCAATTTCATTATATGTCAAGCTAATGGAAGGCCTCGTAGCTAAACTCCTCAACAACTACCTAGAAAACTATAACTTTCTCCACCCTACACAGTCTGGATTCAGAACCAACTTCAGCACTGAAACACTATTAGGCTCCCTTTTGGACACAGCTAGACAATACCTCAGCACAGGCAAAAAAATGCTGATTATACAACTAGATCTCACCGCAGAATTTGACCTGGTAGACCATGACATCCTGTTACAAATACTATATTCAATAGGAATCACGGGCAAAGTACACACATGGTTTCAAGGATTCCTACAAACCAAGACCTACAGAATAAAGACAAACAATGGAAAATCAGAACCATGGTCCCAACCTCTGTGGCGTACCCAAGGATCGCCATTATCCCCAACACTCTTCAATCTCTGCATTGCATCCCTCGGCACCTACCTAGACAAAGTAGGCTTAACCTCCTATAGCTATGCAGACATCAATATTCTTTTTCCTTTTGATCAGCCAACACCCACCATGACAGACACACTACACAGAACTCTAGAAACAGTGGCAACATGGATAAAAGACCACAAACTAAAACTGAACCCAGACAAAACAAAATTCATACTTCTTGAAAAAAATAAAACCCCAACCATAACAAACCTAGTAATAAACTCAATCAAATACCCTATTCAACCCACTCTAAAACATCTGGGAATGATGATAGACAGATGCTGCACCATGCAACCAACAAAACAATACAGAAATAATTTGCGGTCATGAGAAACCTAAGGCAAGTTCGAAAATTCTTCGACAGAAAGCAATTCCAGATCTTGGTCCAGTCCCTAGTCCTAGGTCTCCTTGACTACTGCAACATCCTCTATCTCCCCTGCCCCACAACAATGATAAAACAACTACAAACAGTACAAAACACAGCCCTGAGACTAATCTAGTCACGAAGACAACATGACCACATCACCGAAGCATACCTTGACTCACACTGGCTCCCAATTCAAGCAAGAATACTATTTAAATTCTACTGTCTACTATTTAAATCCATAAATGGTGAAAGCCCAGCCTACTTGAACAACTGCCTAATCCAAACTACCACAACTATACACAGGAGAACCCAGACACAGGCAGCAAAACTTGACCACCAACTCTCTAATCTACTAGTCGCGACCCCAGACTACAAAACTTTCAGAAAAGAAATAAAAACCTTGCTATTCAAGAAATCGATGAAGACTAATACCGAATGAAACATTTCAATCCTCTGGAGCAACCCGCTCTACTCTATAACACCTCTGGACATGTCTAGAAATCCTCTTCTGTAATCTACCTTGAACCGCAAGGTAATGGCGGAATACAAATCACTAATGTAATGTAATGTAATAAGGAAAGGAATGGCCAGAAGGAAAAGGGAAGTGATAATGCCATTGTATAAGGCTTTGGTGAGGCCCCATTTGGAATACTGTGTGCAATTTTGGAGACTGCACTTTCAAAAAGATATAAAGAAGATGGAGTCAGTCCAGAAGACTGCTACAAAATTGGTTAATAGCCTTTGTCATAAATCTTATCGGGACAGACTTAAAGAACTTAATGTGTATACTCTGGAAGAAAGACGGGAGAGAGGGGATATGATAGAGACATTTAAATATCTGTGGCATTAATATACAGGAAGAGAGTCTTTTTCAAATGAAGGAAAACTCTGGAAGGAGAGGCATAGGATGAAGTTAAGAGGTGATAGGCTCAGGAATAAAATAAGAAAATATTTCTTTATAGAAAGGGTAGTAGGTGCTTGGAATAGTCTCCCAGTGGAGGTGGTGAAAATGAAAACTTTCTGAATTTCAGATAGCATAGGACAGGCATGTGGGATCTCTTAGGGAGAAGAGGAGATAGTGGATGGTGTGGAAGGGCAGACTGGATGGGCCATTTGGCCTTTATCTGCCATCATGTTTCTATGTGCCAAACAACGAGTCGACACGTAACTTAGGCACAGGCATGTAGGCCTAGTTTTAGCTGGCCTAAATCAGTGCTCCTAAAAGTTATGATTCATTGGCGCTACGCATGCATGCACCTTTTACAGAATGTTAGTATCCACTTTATAGAATTACCCCACCGTGAAGGGGTAGAAGAATGAAGAATGAGCTGAGAAATTGTATGAACAGCAATGATCTTAAGCCGCAATGTGGATAACCTGTATATGGATAGCGATGGTGGAAGTTTCCTTCCATACACTACATATGTTTATACATCCAGTACCATTGAATATGCATGCTAATTTGAAAGCTAGCACTGGCATTTTCATTATGTGGCTTTCTGCTACTGCTGCTGAAAATTACCCCCAATATCTTTTAGATAGGTTGTCAGAATTTTCCCACTCTTCCACTCACCCAAAACTGTGGGGTACCTTTGGTGTTTAGTCCTGAATCTTTGTTGCAGTTCCATTCTCTTCCCCATGTAATTGAAATTACAAGGATGTTCACAGGTATACTCTCCATTCTATTATAGTGAAACAACTATTATCTATCAATATGATGTTTATTCATTAATTGAAAATGCAATATAAATAAATATTAGAAATGAGGCATTATTCAAAACATCTGTTATCTCATTATAAAACATCAATAAATTCCATCTTTCGTAAGTGCTTTATAGCTTTATTTTTACAATAAAAAATAAATTGGGGAGATGAACTTCTCAAGCTGCTATTAAGAAATATTAACCCCCTCTTTTACTAAAGTCTGCAGCGTGGGACGGCTTGGTAAATGCTCGAAAGCCCATAGGAATTGAATTGGCGTTGAAGCATTTGCCCTTGGTTGCATGGCTATGTAAAAGAAGGCCTATAAAAATAAACAATATCCAGATAGGACATGCAATTTTAAAAAAACATTTTAGGGGCTCTTTTACTAAACATTAGTCTTAGTGTGCCTGTACGCAGGTCATTCATGTACATTAGGGCCATTTTTGCCACTAGAGTAAAATCTAATATAGTAATAGTAAATGACATCAGATAAAAACCCGAATGGAACATCCAGTTTGTCCAATAGTCACATTCATTATATATTCATGTTTAAATTGTCTTTTCTTTAATATTTCTGGGCAATAGACCATAGAAGTCCACCCAGCACTCTCTTTAGGTTTCCACTGCTGGATTTGCCATCGAAACCCACTTCAGCCTATCCTAACCATCCTGTCACTGGAGTTTCTATCAAAGCCCTCCCTAGTTCATCCTAAACCAAATCACCATATATGGGACACAGATCATAGAGGATTGGCCAATACCGGCCTTAGTTTGCTTTATACCATTCATTTTCTAATTAGAGATCCTCTGTATTCATCCCATGCTTTTTTTTTTTTTTTTTAATTCCAGCGCTGTTTTTATCTCCACCACCTACTTCAGGAGGACATTCCAGGTGTCCACCACACTCCATGAAAAATAATTTCCTAACATTACTTCTAAGTCAGTGGTGTAAAACTCAAACCCTTTGCATGGCCACATTTTGGATTTGTAGGTACTTGGAGGGCCTCAGAAAAAATAGTTAATGTCTTATTAAAGAAATGACAATTTTGCATGAGGTAAAAGTCTTTATAGTTTATAAATCTTTCCTTTTGGCTAAGTCTTAATGATAATATTGTAATTTATAGCTAAAGAGATATATGATCAAGAAACTGTTGTATTTTACTTTTGTGATTATGATAAACATACCGAGGGCCTCAAAATAGTACCTAGCGGGCCACATGTGGCCCCCGGGCTGAGAGTTTGAGACCACTGTTCTAACAACCCACAACCTCAAGTCTTGTCCTCTAGTTTTACCATTTTCCTTTCTCTGGAAAATATTTATTTCTATATTAATAACTTTCAAGCATTTAAATCTCTGTGGACGGAATAGGAGGTAATTCCCTGAAGCAGCCATTCGTTGGTGAAACAAGTGCCTTGTTGGATCTGGACATCAGTTCCTTGTCTTCACTTCAATGCCGGAAATATGACTGCAGTAAGATCGTTGAGTCTTTGGATCGTGATCCTGGCTTACATCAACAGCTGTGAAGATAAGTGTTACCTTCCTGAAGGTTCTTTTTCCTGTTCCCTGTGCACAGTGGTGAAATATTTTCCTATTCTGGTTGGCCCAGGCGCCTCAGGCCCCACCTGTGGGCGGGATTTGAGCAACCTGGGCCAATACGGCCCCATTCCTGTGCTGGCTGGCCTGCTGGACGGGCAGGCTTGGCACCCGACCGTCCAGCCAATGATGTCCAGGTACGGGGGGTGGGATTGGGGGCGAGGGGGTCACGGTTCGGCGGGGGGGCTGATCGGGAGTTCAGGGGGGCAGTCGTGGGGAGGGTAAGTCAAGGGCAGGTGGACCTGGCATCCCTCCTGCCCCTATTTATTGGGGGTGGAAGGTAAGGGGTTGGGCTCCCTCCTACCTGATCTTGTAGGGGGTGGGGGTCGAGTGGCCAGGAGGGCTTGGGCTCCCTCCTGGCTGGATCAGACTCAGCGGGGGGGGGGAGGTGGAGTTGGGGATCGCGGGGCAAGAGAGCTTGGGCTCCCTCTTGCCCCGATGTCGGGGGGGGGGTGATGTATCGCGGCAGTTCGGGTAGAGGGGTAATCACATCACGGTAGGGGAGATGAGGCATCTCTCCTGCCGCAATGGTTGCGGGGGGGAGAGGGGTAGGTTGCCTGGCCGCTGAACTGATCGCGCCAGCCGCCATCAGCTCAGCGGCCCCTTTTTCGGCACTTATACCTGTTTTGACTTGGTCTAAGTTATCATGTATAAGTGCCGACTAGGCAACCTGTCAAATGTTTTGGTTATACCTGTTGTATACTTAGGTGTAGGTTGGCCCACCACCTGCCCTTTCCCCACCTCTAAAAATGCCTCTTTTCTCTCTGTGCGTTTAGAGGCAGGGGAATGTCCTAACTTGGTTTTAGATACGTCTAAAACCAGCTTTGATTATGGGTACTTGGACAATCAGGCTTTTTGATCATCCAAGTAGCCATTTAGGCCACTTTTTAGACGGGGTGTTTTTTTTTTTTTATTATGAACCCCATAGTGTTATATGTTAAGGAGGGTCTTGAATCAAATCGACTGAAATTTCTACAGGAGCTGAAACATACCTTGGAATCCCTATGAGTAGAAATCCCTTGCATAAAGGGGAAAAGGATAGTGATAAGGGTGTACTACTATCTGCTTGATCAGGATGAACAGACAGATACTGAAATGTTATCAGAAATTAGGGAGGTTAACAAACTGAGTAACAATAATAATGGGTGATTTCAACTACTCAAATATACTAAGGAGAAAGAATGCAAACCACTCTTAATCTCAAATAACCCTGCTCTATATGGTGTAAAGGAAGAACCCCTCTGACACTGCTAAACCCTAAACAAAAGGCACTCATACACACTACCCTCACTAAGAGGAAATGTAAAATGAAGTGGAGAAAAACCTCAGTTCAGCTTCATTGGTAAAAAAAAATAAACCTCCACTTCTCATAGGCACCATCCAAGAGGAAATTCAACAAAAAGTCTTTCAAAAGTTGTCACTGTACAAAACAGTTGAAAGCAGGGGCACTACAGCAGCCCGAGGGAAAACTCCCTATTTGTGAAAAAGCACAAACACGCCACAAAGTTAATTCAAAATCCACACTTCCATTGAAACATAGAAACATAGAATAAGACGGCAGAAGAGGGCCGGCGGCCCAACAAGTCTGCCCACTCGAGAACCCTCCCTCCCTGGTGTATCCAATCTTTATGCATAACTCTGTAGCACCCCCACCTGTTTGTCCCATCGACTTTTGAAGTCGAGCACGCTACTAGCCTCGACCACATGGCGTGGAAGTTTATTCCATCGACCAATCACCCGATCGGTGAAGAAGTATTTCCTGGTGTCACCATGAAATCTTCCCCCCTTAAGTTTTAGCGGATGACCTCTTGTTTCCGTGAAGCCTGTAAGAAAAAATAATTCTTCCTCTACTTCAATGCGACCCGTAATGTATTTGAATGTTTCTATCATGTCCCCTCTTTCTCTGCGCTCCTCGAGAGAATATAGGTGCAGTCTGGTCAGACGTTCTTCATATGTGATGTCTTTAAGTCCTGAGATCATCCTAGTGGCCATTTTCTGGATCGACTCCATTCTCTTCACATCTTTTTGATAATGTGGCCTCCAAAACTGGACACAGTACTCCAGGTGAGGTCTCACCATGGATCTGTATAACGGTAGTATGACTTCAGGCTTTCGGCTGATAAAGCTCCTTCTGATGCAACCCAGCATTTGTCTAGCCTTTGCTGAAGCTTTCTCCACCTGATTGACAGCATTCATTGAAGCTGTGTCACATCCACGTGTCATGCGAACAGTAAGAAACAGTACACTTAGCTGCAATCTTCAATCCTCCAGGGATCCTGAGCAACACCACTGCTGCAACCTGTATTCCCAGAGCACTCAGTTTCACAAAGCTGCATCAGGGGTCATACAAACTTTAAAACTCCTCCCTTTACTTTGGGCTGGCCAATGAGCAGGATTCATCATTCAAAAAATGCCACTCATTCAATCCAGGCATTAAGACCCGCAGGTTGAATGGACTGAAGTAAATAAATTCATCTCTATTCTTTCTGTCTCACGGTGCGTTGCTAGTCCCCACGTTTGATAGTAGAAGGGCAACTAGGACTAGGGGGCATGCAATGAAGCTACTAAGTAGTAGATTAAAAAAAAAAAAACCAGAAAAAATATTTCTTCACACAACGTGTAATTAAACTCTGGAATTTGTTGCCAGAAAATGTGGTGAACTCAGTTAGCTTAGCAGGGTTTTAAAAAGGTAGGGATAATTTCCTAAAAGAGAAATCCATAAGCCATTATTGAGATGGTTTGGGAAAATTCACTGCTTATTCCTAGGATAAGGAACATAAAACAAAAGGAACATGTTTTACTCTTGGTATCTTGCCACGTACTTGTGAACTGGGTTGGCCACTATTTGAAACAGGATACTTGGCTTGATGGGCTTTTGGTCTGTCCCAGTATGGCAATTCTTATGTTCTTTTACAAGTTTTAAGGAAATGCAATGACATAAAATATGTTATTGGCATTTCCCAAGTAAATGACAGCCCATCCTTATTATTCTGCCACCCCACCCCCCACACACACATACACTTTGGGTTCCTTTTACTAAGCTGCGTTAGCGGTTTAACGCACGTAATAGCGCACGCTAAACTGCCGGCCGCGCTAGACGCTAATGCCAGCATTGAGCTGGTGTTAGTTCTAGCCACGTAGCGCGGGTTTAGCGTGCACTAAAAAGCTGCGTGCGCTAAAACCGCTAACGCGGCTTCGTAAAAGGAGCCCTTTATGTGCACATTTACTCAGTTTCTTGTATAAGAACAAGTATAAGTGTTTAAGTTAAGATGTATAAGAAAAGTGTGTTCTGTGGATTTAAATCCCCAGAAAACTTTACTTTTACCAGAGAGCTAGGCTGCAAATACAGAGCTTAAGTCCGCCCTTCTTCTTCAGTTTGAGTGAGAACAGTTGCCATGTTTGTCAGACCACATGGCTGTATGAGATCCTGGATCCAACATTGTTCTCCCGCCAGGTTCTCTCTTTATTTCTACTAATCTAATACTGCTTAGGTTGCAATATCTAAGTATGGAGCATAGTGTTATTTTCCACTAGGTGCATGGACACACTCGCAGCTTCCCCTTGAATAGGATGGGCTGGTAGAGTGAGAAGATTCTGTGAAAGCTGAACTGCCTTGAAATCATCACTTGCAATTCTTTATACTTTACTTCATGTTATTAAAGAAAGTTGTTCAAGAAATACAGAGTCTGGATGATAACACTAAGATTACAGAAGTATGGGTTAACTGAATAGGAGCTTCATAAGTTTGCCAATATAACTCAGAGTGAGTTCAGTAGTGCATGGCCATCCAGAGGAGTCTGTGCTTTTCAGTACAAAACCTGAGGAAATCTATGGTAAAGACTGTTCAGTGATGCTGTAAACTGTCCAGTAAAACTGTAGTCAGCACACTTATAGAATAGCGCTTAGTGTGATCTGGTGGTATGTAACTGCCAATTTTGGTGCCTCTAATGCGTAATTATAGTACTGTCCTCAGAGTGTCTGCTTCCAGTATAGATGATTAGATTTCTTAGCACATTTGTAATAGATATATAGGAGTGGGGAGGGACTTATATAATTTTTGGATTTATTATTTATGATATAATATATTGAGTATAATGACAAGTGTTATGAAATAATTAATTATATTATATATGAATTAACTGATATAAGAATAGAAAATTAATAAATAAATTAATACAATAATGATTATATTAGAATGGGGAGGGGAGGGAATGTATATTATATTATATATGGATTTAAGTATTGGAAAAATGGGAGGGGTATATTTTATGTGATAAATGAATTATTTGTAGTCACAATTTTTCATGTATTATTTGAAGTTTCTATGTACAATTAAAATTATTGTAAGAATGAAAAATTTATAAATAAAATATATAAAAAAAAAAAAGAGTGTCTGCTTCCAAAACAAAAACTATTAAAGAAATAAAAACTTACAATCACTATTCATTCCCCACCCCAAACTTTCCAAACTTTCTGTAATCTTCTACCTTTTAACTCTGTGACATTTTCTTCTCTTCCACTATTCATTTTTCATAACCATAGGTGATACCCACTCAACTCATTGCTCTCATTCCTCTACACACACCTTTGTTGATGCCACACATAAACAGCAAATAACATAAAAACATATTATTTGTTCATCCCAATGCAATCTCCCATTCACCCTCCAACACACAAACATGCACATAAACACAGACCATCACCCATCAACACTTCTTTACACTCAAATCTTTCTGGCTATAGTTCTTAGTTCTTCAAACTCTACAAGAAAGATTTAGATACTGTATGGAAAAACAAAGGCTATATTGAGCCAATTGTTATATCCCCAGATCCTATATATGGCGCCCAAATTTGCATGCTGAAAATAGGAATGGATTGACGTATTCCATGATTGTATATAACTTAATTGACAAACGAGTAGTTAGTTGGCAATAATGGGGCATTAATAATCAATTATTGGCACTAATTAGCCCAACCAACCAACTTCCTAAATTCTGAGCATTATTTTGCCACTGTAGCTGAAAAGAGTGCTATCTTATTTCATTAAGTGCCAATTTGTAGAAACAAAATTCTATGTTTTGGGACATTGTTTCAGGTCATTGAACCAAATCCATGTCATTCTGTTTTTGATTGGGCTGAGAACTTTTCAGCATTCCCTCATATAAGATATGAAAAGGGAGCATGGCAACGGGAGGGGCTTAGGTGGATTAGGGACATTCCTACAATTTACGCACAATGGCAAATCTGTGCCTAATTTTAAACTAAAGTAGGATTCGGGTGTGATCATATATGATGATCTTAAAATGGTCAAACAAGTAGAAAAGTTGATGTTGAAAGCTAGTAGGATGTGTGGTTGCTTAGGAAGAGAAACGTCTGGCAGGGAAAAGGAGGTGTTAACCTCTGCATAAGACTCTGGTGAGACCTCATTTAGAATACTGTATTCAATTCTGGAGAAAGCACTTTCAAAAAGATATAAACAGGATGGAGAAGGTCCAGAGGAAGATTACTAAAATGGACAGTGGTCTACGTCATAAATCACATGAGGAGAAACTTAAAGATCACAATATGTATACTTTGGAAGAAAGGTGGGAGAAGGGAAATATGATAGAAATGTTTAAATACCTCTGTGGCATAAATGAATGGGAAGGAAGTTCTGGAATGAGGGGGCATAGGATGAAGGTGAAAGGGAGTAGACCCAGGAGTAGCCTGAAGCTGGTGGAGGTGGTAGAGATGAAAACTATCTAAATTCAAGAAGGTGTGGGACAAGTACATATATTCTCTAAGGAAGAAGAAGAGATAGAAGATAGCATGGATGGAAAGACTGGATAGGCAGGGCAGGATTAATTCGTTGAGGGCCCCTAGGTACACAAGTCCACTGGGCCCCCTGCCCCATCCCACCCCAATCCAGTATGTGCCCTTTTTTCTTTCTCCTCCCCACTTCCTTCTAACATCTGCTCCCCTCTCTCAGCCCCCTTCCATTCAATGTCTGTCCCCCCTCTCCCCCACACTACCATTCAGTGTCTGTCCCCCTCTCTCACCCCCCCTTCCATTCAGCGTCTGTCCCCCTAAACCTAAAGCACCACTCAACCTCTTCCTCTTATCAGGCCATCTCCTTCCCTTCCCCTCACCTTCGCGGATGCTTTCTAAAACCAAAGTTATCTCTCTCAGATGGGCCCTGATGGAGAAGCTGTTCTCACAAGTTGCACACGTATGGCTCCCCCAAAGCTTTTCCTTTGACACAACTTCCGGTTTCTGCTGGATCGCGTCAGAGGAGAAGCTTTGCAGCAGCCTCGTGCATGCAACTAGTGAGAATGGCTGCTGCATCTAAGAGAGAAAACTGCCATGAAGGTGATGGGAAGGGGAATAGATGCCCGGACAGCTGAGCCCAAGGCAGCTGCCCTATTTGCCTTCCCCTAACACCGGTGGGCCCCCCTGATATTTTTGAGCCCGAGGCATGTGCCTACTAGGCCTACCCTTTAATCCAGCCCATTTGGATAGGCCATATGGTCTTTGACTTCATTTTCTCTGTTCCTAAGGAATAAGGAAAAGTGAGTAGTGATAGTGAAGTGCCTCATGGGTTAGAGTCCTATAGTTGATTCTGTTCAACATCTTCATAAACAATATGTTTGAAGGGTTAAACAGGAAAATTAGAAGTTAACTACAAAAATGAGAGGACTAGTCAAATGCTTAGTAGTTAACCTTTTTTTTTTTTTTTTTAGTTCAAAGAGTTTTATTGATTTTGTAAAATATGGGAATTGTCATATTATACGTGCCAGGAATATATATATATATATATGCATATATATATATATATATATATATAGCAGTAAAAATGAGAATTAATTATTATAAATTCTAGTATAGGTAATTCAGTAAATAATATAGAAAAGTATGTAACTTATGAAATAATAAGACAATAAGAAAGGTATCAAAGATCGGACTTGCAGTAGTCGAGTAATACAGACCAGGTTTTGGTATAGGAGGAAAGGGAGTTGTGTCGTTCAGCAATATAACGTTCATATTTTACTCAATCTTTCTCTCCCACTAGGGGCATGAGACAGGGATGTCCCCTATCTCCTCTTCTTTTTAATCTTGCCCTCGAACCTCTTCTCACAGCCATCAGACTTGATCCTAAAATTGAGGGCTTTCATCTTGACTCTTTTTCGGTCAAATTATCTGCATATGCGGACGATGTTCTGCTTTATATTACTCCAGAATCTTTGACCCACGTTCTTACTCAGATTCGCCTATATTCCGCTATTTCTGGATATAAACTAAATATTTCCAAATCAGAAATTATGTCCTTGAATTGTATTGATGCTCAGTCTGATGTTACCAGTCAGGGATTCATCTGGTCTCCTCAAAAAATCAAATATCTTGGACTATATTTTGGTCCTTCTATTGAATCAACACTACAGTTTAATACGGATTATCTCATTTCTACAATACTTACTTGCACTCGCAAATGGTCCCCTCTCAATCTCTCCTGGCTAGGCTGACTCTCTACTATTCGGATGATGATTGTCCCCAAAATCAATTATATCCTTAGTATGCTACCTATCCTTCTACCCCATTCTGTCTATGCCCGGATGGAAAAGCTTCTCGTGGGGTTTCTGTGGCATGGGAAACAACCCAGTAGTTAACCTTTAATGCAAAGACATGCAAAGTGGTGCATTAAAGGTGTAAAACCCTCAAGGAGATGTGATAGAAGAGGAGAGACTGAGGAGCATGGACCAGAAAAAAAGACTTTCAGGTGATAATGTCTGAAGATCTTAAAATACAGAAAAAAATATATAACAAAACAGTGGCTAAAGACAGAATGATGTTCAGCTGCATAGTAAGGGGCATAATGAGCAGAAAGCAGGATATCATAATGTCCCTATACAGGATGTTGGTCAGGCCACAAATGGAATGTTGTGTTTTTGTAGGCTATATCTCAAAAGAACATAAAAAGGCTGGAGTCAGTACAGAGAAAAGTGCCCAAGATAGTAAGGACTTTCTTTCAGAAGACATAGGAAGAGACTGGAGGTCCTCAAAAAGGGTGAGAGGGGATATGATACAGATGTTTGAATACTGGAAAGGAATTACTGAACAAACAAGCTATTAAGAGGGAGTCAAAAGCAACACCACAAAATATTTTTTTATGAAGACGATAGTGAAAGTCTATAATTCTGTCCCAAAAGAGTTGAGGGAAGCAAAGATGGTTCTTGAACTTAAAAGAGAGTGGGATATACAGAGAAAATCCCTAAAAGACAAGAGGAAGAAAACCAACCCTAGAGTACTTTAGCTCGAAGCACCCATGAAATGAGTTTTATAATTCTAGGAAAGTAACCTACGCTGCACATGTACAATCCCAACACCATGGATAAAATAGTCTGCTCTGTATTGTAGGTATAACACCAACAACCTTCTTGAGCAGACTCTGTGAGATATGTTTGGTCTTTTACTCCATTTCGCAGACTGTCATTTGTAAAGACCTACCAGTAGAAACTAAGAATTAAAAATGAAAACAAAATGTACTAGCACTGGAAGTAGAATGTAACCTAAACTTGAAAACACCGGTACTTTGAATGTTACTGCTATGGTGGCCTATAATTGTAAATAGGAAGATCAATCATTCATTATAGTTAATTAGAAGACAGATGGTCATCATAGTTAAAATAGTAACAGAATGATCCTTCTTTCTTTCATTAAGAAACAAACATATTCACTTGAGTTCCCTGAAAAAGAAGAAGACAAAAAAAAGGAAAAATCTTAACAAACTGTTTTATTTATCACTCTCTGTATAATGAACTGAAAAAGCTGCAGAAAGGCAATTCCAAGTCACATGACCTTATTCTGTGGCTACATCAGTCATTTTGTTTTGTTACATGATTCCAGCAAGAAGCATCATTGTGCTAGATATATTGAACTGTCAAATCTATCACTTCTTGTGTATGTATGATTTTGTTTCTTGTTTAAGCACTTGCATGCTTTATATCCATCTCTTATTTGCACTTTAGTGTCTAATACAAGCAGCAAACATTTTAGATACTTTGTTCTGCTTTTAGGCGGGATCTCTCTAGAGCTCTTTGTCCCGCTGTTAGGCCTCTATTTTTGAAATTACAAACAGTAATAAAAATATAGGCAGTCATAATTACATGAATATAGCCAGTAGCATAGTAAGGGGGGCAGGAAGGTGCAGACCGCCCTGGGTGCTGTCTTCATGGAGGGCATTGCTACCTCTCTTCCTCTCTGCATCCTCTTACGTACCTCTTTAAATGTTCACCGATGTGAGCAGTATCTTCCACTTGCTGCTCACGCCGGTAATGGCTCTCTTTTGACATCACTTCCTGATCACGAGACTAGGACATGACATCAGAAGGGAGCCAACGCTGCTGCAAGCAGAGGGTGGAAGATGCTGCTCACACCTGTGAACATTTCAAGAGGTACATGGGGGGGGGGGTGCTCAAGCAACAGCGAAGAGTGGGGGAAGCGTGGCAAGGTGATGCCGGGCACCACTTCCCTGGGCACCAACCTCCCTCGCTACACCACTGAGCTAAGGCAGGCTTGTCAACCCAGTCCTCAGAGCACATCCAGACAATCGGGTTTCCAGGAGACCTACAAAGAATATGCATAAGAAAGAAACGCCTGCTCACTTTACAGTATATGCAAATTTCTCTCATACACTTCATTGTGGGTCTTCTGAAAACCTAACTTGCTAGGTGTGATCCGAGAGCCAGGTTGAGAATCCCTGAGCTAAAGTACGAGGGAGATGCTGAAAGGTTCTGAGCCCAACCAACCAACTTCCTAAATCCTGAGCGTTCTTTTGCCACTGTAGCTGAAAAGAGTGTTAACTTATTTCATTAAGTGCCAATCTGTAGATATCAAATTCTATGTTTTGACATTGTTTCAGATCATTGATTGAACCATATCCATGTCATTCTTTTCTTGGTTGGGCTCAGAACTTTTCAGCATCCCCTCATTTTCTATGTTATGTGTGTGTGTGTAAGTTAGTGCTGTCAGGGGAAACAGCAAACACAAACAAGTGCAAACAGATGTATTTAGAATGGCACTCAGTCTAGAAAATAAACACACCTGATCATGGATCTCAAACCTCATCCTCCCTTTTATTTACTTATTTAATGATAAAGAAATACAAACCATCAGGAGTATATAGTATATAATGGTCTGTTAGCAGAGCAAAATAAATGGAAAAGAAAGCAGCAGTAAAACCCTATAACAGCTTTAAAGAATTTACAAAGCTAATGCTAGGGAAGAATAAGCACCAGCTAACTAAATCCAAATGTAAATGTGATCACAGAACTTAAAATGATATGGCCTGTAGGTGGCAGTGCACTCTTCTCTTTCTTCAATGTTGATAGGATGAGCACTGGTGACAGGAAAAGTAGGCCATGCCATAAGAGGTGGCACATTCATATATACCATTTATTGTCAGTCAATTCCTTCAAATTATGATAGCCTGGAGGATGATGACTAGATATGTGCAGTTGTTTTCAGCCCAATCATATAATGTTCTCCATGTCATTTACAGATATCCTGAAAAATAGGGTGCAGCACTCCAAGTGGTTAGGAACTGCATAAACAAAAGTCCTTCTCCAAAGTCATTTTCATTCTTCCAGGCTGGATTTATGTGAGTAACTGAACATACTGTTCCTAGCTCAGGGTCACAGTTTTTAATTTTGACTGACCAAATGCAATGAAAGCTTTGGTATAGAAAAATTCAGGTGACATCACAGATCCACATCACTAACATGGTCAGATAAAGTTCTGTGATACACACTAAATTGTGATGAAGCAACATACCTTACAGCAGGGGTGTCAAACTCAGGCCTGCGGGCCAAATTTGGCCTGCAGGATAATTAAATTTGGCCCGAGATTTGGCACTTTGTTCCTTACTGTAACCCAGGCAATTTCCAGTTACTCAGGAAATAGCCAAAGCTACATAAAAAATTTATTTCACTCAAATATTTCAAATAAAATAAATTTAAAATTAACAATATATTACAGTTACCACAACTGTAGCTCAGGAGAAGTTTTTTTCTATTGTCCAATCACACACCGGTCCAGGACAGATGACTGCAGGCAAACAGGTGTTTATTTTTCTCTTCTTCTTTCTTGCGTGGGCTAGTATTTCATTGCAGTTCAAGTTGATCCCTATTACTCTATCTATTAACAAATCAATAAAGAAAAACCCTAACTATTCCCCAAGATTCCACTTTACACTAACTATATAAAAGAATGGATAATTGAGAAAGCCATAAACTATACCCACCCACAATTAACTAATATTTCAATAAACCTCTTATAACCCCAAAACACAAGTGCATGTCACCAAGGTTTAAACTTGGAAAAAAAACACCAAACATTGAATAAATGTTTCAGAAATACTATTATTACAAAACAAATTACTCCAAACAGGACACTGTCTTCTAACCAAATCTAAATTATTTCTGTTCTTCAATAAATTCAAAATTTACCTTCAAAAACACAGACAACTTCCAACACACAGCTGTCTACAGAGAAAACCCACCCAAACTCAACTGATCTCCTTGGCAGTTCAGAATACTAGCCACTTCTGAGAGAGAGCTGTGCTGTCCAGAATTCCAAAAGTGACATGTACAGCTCTGAATTATTAAAGGTACAGAGATATTTTTTATAACCTTGGTTACATTACCTCCCACCATCCTGGCTTCCCAGTCACATCTTCAAAGCAGCCTGCAGAGGATCGCCGATTGGCTGTAGCGATCCTAGCAGGCTGCTTTAGCCTCTGCAGCACGTTCCCTCTGCCGTGATCCCGCCCCTTATGTCAGAAGAGGGGTGTGACCGCGGCAGAGGGAATGTGCTGCAGAGGCCGATGGCAGCCTGTTAGGATTGCTACAGCACAGGCTATCCTCTGCAGGCTACAAAGAAGGGGGGAGCATGCAGGCCTTTGCGGTGGGCCCTGGTATAGAAGTACACCGGAGGGGGGGGGGGGCTGGTGTAAAAGTACATGGATGGAGGGAAGGAGGGAGGGAAGGGGTGTCCAAAGAGACTTGCATATGCTGGACTTTGGGGGGGGGAAAGAAATAATGGGTCTAAAAACAGAGGAGAGGGAGAGAGATGGTGGACAATGGGATTTAGGGAGGGAAGGAACAGAAAGGGAGAGAAGTTGGACTCAAGGGATGGTGTAGGGGGGATAGAGATACTGGAATGGAGGGTAGTTGGGAAGAGAAAGGGAGAGATGGTAGACCTTGAAGGAGGGAGAGAAGCTGGATAAAAGTGTAGTTGAGAAAAGGAGAGATAGTGGTGGGGGGGTCAATTGCTGCAGCTGCGTGGATGAAGATGAAAAAAAGGAAAAATGCCAGACCTCTGGGGGGAGGGAAGAGAAATGTAAGGGGAGGACAGAGATGGAAGACGGATGGTTAGCACGGAGAAAGAATAAAACACTGGCAATGAGACCCTAGCAAGTGAGTTATCAGAAGACGTTTGTCGCAGAGCCTGGGACCAACATGATTTGAATAATAACCAGGCAAGAAAAGGTAGAAAAAATAATTTCATTTTCTGTTTTGTGATTACAATTGTCAGATTTGAAATGTGTATCCTGCCAGAGCTGGTGTTAGACAGCAAGTGTGAACTAGGACCTAAAAGAGAGGAAAAGTATTTTTTATTTAATTTGTTTACATCACAGAGCCGGCGTGGGATTGGAGAGGTTATAACCCTATACTTCTACTAAGACTAAGGGGTCCTTTTATTAAGGTGCACATTTAGCATGCGCTAAATTGGTTAGCGTACCTTAATAAAAGGACCCCTATATATCTTTTTTTTTTTTATTTGACCCGCGACTTAGCCTAGGTTTTAGATTTCAGCCCCTTATGTGATTGAGTTTGACACCCTTGCCTTACAGTGTCATGCCCATGTTCTGCTCACATATACATTCCCTTTAAATTTATGGAATTTATAGAATAGTAAATCAGCTACAACACAAGACTTGTATGAATCATTATCAACCTATTGTTTACTGTGCTCTCAGATGCCTGCACTGGTGAATCATCCAAGATATGTGCCCAGTTGTTTTGCAGGAGAGAGATATCTTTCATCGAGCTCAGTATAATTAGAGATGTAAAAATATAAATATGCTGTAATCAAGTGCAGAATAATCTTATATTAAAGTGCTTCAGTGCAATTAAACCAAAACAACAAAATAACAGAAACCGGCACTTATCTTTAAATCACTCTAGTGCCAGTATTTTCATTGTAGCAATTGTCCATTTAGCCACTAAGGGCTGTATTCTATAAATGGCGCCGTCAGTGGTAACCATCTAAAAAATGGCTGCCAATCGCATATCAATCATGCAACGGTGCTTTTTATAGAATCACAGCTTTGTGAAAGGTAGGTGTCAAAAATGTAGACCAGGGTTTTAAAGGCCTACATTTCTGGCACCTACCTTTCACCTGAATCAAGGCTACGGAGTTGCTTTAGGACACCTAATGCCACTTCCTGCTTTAGTGGTATTAGGCATCGTAAAGCACCTCCTTAGCCATTATGAAAAATGCCATTTTTTCTAGGCACCAATAGGTGCCTACATTTTTGTTTTAAAAATAATTTTAATAATTTTTAAATGGCTTTTTTTCACTTAAGTTAGGCGCCAGTTTATTTTCAAATGCAAGCTGGCCAATATTCAGACCACAAGAGGCATGCGCTGACTGCGGATATTCAGAGTTGAGTCGTGAGTGGCCAGCATTGAATATCTGGGATTTTTGAGGTCAGCATAAACTTAACCAGCTAAATCAATATTCAGCACTGCCAAAGATAGGAACACTCTTTACACAGCCTAATTTTGCCATAAACCTGGCCAATCAGCACTGAAAATTGTTGGGTCTCATGCAATATAGCCGGTTAACTTTTAGCCACTAACTGCAAATATTCATCAGGTGATTATCTCATGCTGAATATTGACATTTAACTGATTAAGCACTATTTAACCGGTCAGCGACATTTCTGGCCAGTTAAATAGCACTGAAAATCAGCCAGAAGGTGTGTAACTGCACCTGCCCACTTATAGAACTGCCTTTTTATTTTTCTGAATAACATAAAGAAGCTAACATTTGGATATACGCTGAAATAAAAAAGCATATTACACGAGACTTTGTTGGGCAAGATATGTGATCAAGCTTAACTCTTCCATTCCAGTTTTCACATATATGCCTTGCGTGTCACTCCTTTTCTTTAATATAACGTTCTACCGCAGCATTATGGAATTGATTGACACATTCTCCTCTTGTGGCTACCTGTTCTGTTCGTACCCTTTTTATTGTAAACCACTTTTTAAGTTATTTTAAACCATTTTTTTTAGCGCTGGCTGCAGCGGTAACAGCTCCGATGCTCAAAGGAATTCTATGAGTGTCTATGAGCTCTTATCGCCACGGCTGGCACTAAAAACCACGCTATGGTTTTGTAAAAGGGGGAGTAAAGTTAGTGATGATGAGTGGATGATAAAACGAACTTGTCTTGATTATCGATATTCAATTTTTACTGATTTAATCAATTTCTAAGTTAATTGCACATCAGTACTTTTTCCTCTTTCTTAGGCAGTCCTACAAGTGTAAGGTGCTGGCCCAAATTGTGTTTAATAATTTTTTTGTCTCTCTTAGTTTTATTGATTCAGAATCTAGGCATAATTGAATATTTCTATTCAGATGACTTTCATAGGACACAGCATTCCATAGCTTTTAATAACAAACTGAGGCCCCTTTTTTACTAAGCCACACTGCAAATCCCTATTGGCGCTGGAGCATTTAATGCGTTGGCCCACATTTATTGGGCTTAGTAAAAAGGGGATGAATAGGATAGTGCAATGGCAGTGTTGTTCAAAGTACTTGGTAAAAAGTACTTAAGTAAACGTGAAAAAATAAATATATTGTTTAATACTAAAGTAAAAGTAAAACGAAGAACACATTAAAAATGTACCTGGGTGAAACTAGCATAATAAATTGACAGCCAATAAAAACCTCAATGGTCTCTCCAGTCTACTCAACAGTTACACTGACCCCACCTAACCCCACCTAACCACCCCGATTCTCTAACTCAGGGCTGCCCAAGTCCGGTCCTCGAGATCTATTGGCAGGCCAGGTTTTCAGGATATCCACAATGAACATGCATGAGAGAGATTTGCATACCAAGAAGGCAGTGCAGGCAAATCTCTATCATGCATATTCATTGTGGATAACCTGAAAACCTGGCCTGCCAGTAGATCTCAAGGACTGAACTTGGGCAGCCCTGCTCTAATTGGTATCCATGTCATAGGTGCCGGATAGAAAATCGCGTTGTTGCTGAGCCAATTGTGGCAAGGGAATCTCCATGCTGCAATCAGTTTAGCGGCCACAGCAGGGAACCCATTCCCCCATGAAAATGACCAGCAGGAGGGATGCCAACGCCCTTCTGCCCCCACCCCCAAATGTCCGCAACAGGAGTGCCGAATTCCTACTGCCGTTACCACCCCAATATATCCCCTGGCAGGAGGGATGCCGGAACCCTCATCCCCGAAGCATGCCTCATCCCGTCCCCCCAAACCCAACCGGACTGCACCAGTACCTATTTTTGTTGGCTGGCCAGAGGGATGTACACTTCCTCCGGCCAGCAGGCCCACCTCCAAAGAATGGCAGACCTTCCCCTCCCCGATGCATGTGGGATGCACTGGGGACCGGGAGGGGCCTTAGGTGCCTGGGCCAACAGGAATCTTAGGCCTCTCTCCCAGTGTATTCTGGGATGCACTGTAAGTGGCCTAAGATTTTGATTGGTCAGATCCCTTAGGCCACCCCTCCTACCCTATCATTATTTGTCTGAGCTGCAAAAAAAAAAAAAAAAAATACAAAAGTTATTGCCTAATATAATACTTTTTTACTAAAAAGTAAAATATCGTACGTAACTACAATGAATGGAACTATTGTCAACATTTTTATCCCAACACCTATATTGCTCTACAAATCAATCCACAATGCTTTTCTTTTCTTTTAATGACTGTCATTCATGCAAGTGTGCTTGTGAGTCATAATCAAACCAGCACAGCTAAAATGATGTTCAACAACTGCTCTGGTAGAAAGTGGATTGCTCAGTCTGATTAAAAGGTTCTTTCAAATCAGGCCAGGCTACAATATTACTGATGTCTTTTGACTGGGTCTGCAGATATTGATTGAATCCCTATCTGAAACACTGGACTTCCAAATACTGAAGAATACTTCCATCATCATCATTGTCATTATCATCTACATTAGAAGTAGCGTGGTATAATTCATCACTTGCACCTTCATCTTCATCTTTGTAATCATCATCATGCTTGTCAATTACAGAGGAAGCTTTCACAAAGTTAAAATTATTGTGTGTTGTTGGTCTAACAATTTTTCATCTGATGGCAAATTATGTTTGAATATCTTTGTGAACTGATGCATGAACGTCAAATGCGTGGGAACCCTTTAGGCCCAGGGCCAGACAAGCAGAGTTCCTCTATCTAGTGGACAGTCACCCCAATGTAAAATTTTCCATCAGATGACCAGCAATCTGTTGCGGCAGAGATATATCTGTTTACAAAGAATTGCAACCAGCTTCAGCTTTATTTCCACTTCAAGGTGACCCAAATCATCACTGTTCAGTTTGGTTGAAGAACAGCAACCAATTCAACAGATATAGGCAACTCCAGTGTTCTCACAGGGCAGGTAGATCGTGGTGCAGTGGTTAAAGCTACAGCCTCAGCACCCTGAGGCTGTGGGTTCAAACCCATGCCACTCCCCATGACACTGGGCAGTGAATTCATGGGCGGACAAGGCTGAAGCAGCCTGTTTAGAGTGCTGCTGGCCCGACGCTGCTTAGGGAGGTAAGTAAGGCTCACGGAGGGGTTCCAATAGAAGGATGGGGATTCAGGTGCTAGGGGGGGCAGTGCTCATTCAAAGGTTCTGCTGCACAAGGGATGGGAGGGAAGAGAAATTGCCAGCAAATCCCGGGACTAGGGTTATTTCCGGGAAAACACGATTGTAGATAAAAGTAGTGAAAATTGGTAAAATGATACCTTCAGTAAAAGTAAAAATAACAAATGTTATCTTGTACTTTATAAGTAAAAATAAAACTTTCACTTAAGTACAGTAACTAGTTACATTTACTTAGAGCCCCTTTTATCAAGCTGCCTAGAGGTTTTTAGTGATAAATATGATTTACAGTATTACTGTATTTTATTATTGCCAGAAATAAAATTAATATACCCCTTTTTTTTTTTTTTTTTACAAAACCATGATAATGGTTTTTAGCACAGGCCGGTGCACTGAATGTTCTGCACTGCTCCCGACATTCATAGGAACTCTATAAGTGTCAGGAGCAGCGCAGAGTATTCAACGTGCAGGCCTGCGCTATAAACCACTATTGGGTTTTCTAAAAGGGGGAGTGATATTTTTTTAACATATTGGGAATGATATTCAATGTGATTTAACTGGGCAAGAGAGGCTCCTGCCCGGTTCAATCACTTATGAGCAAGTGGTGCTATACAGTGGACATAATCAGACGGTGCCACTTCTACAAAGTCTGATTAGTGCTGGGGCAGTCTGTGGGTGGCACTTGGGTGAAACGTAGGAGAAGCCAGGACCTAAGGGGCTCATAATCGAAAGAAAAAATGTCCAAAAAACGGCCTAAGTCGGTACTTGGACGAACATTTCTCAAATACATCCAAATGTCGATCATAAAAACAGGTTTTGGACGTATTTCTAAACGACCTAGGCCTTCATAGTGCCGCTGAACGACCAAAGCTAAACGAGGTGTTTTCGGGAGGAGTGTCGAGGGTGGTTGTTGGGCAGGATGTGGGCAGGCTTAGACTTAGTCATACAGCATGTATAACCGAAAGTTATACAGCCCACGATCGACAGAACTTGGACGTTGTGACTTAGACCATGTAAAACATGGTATAGGTCACAAAAACCCACCTAAACTCACCAGATAAGCACTGCAAACACATAATGCAGACCCCCACACACACTACCCCATTGATCACCAACCCCCTCCCCCACCCCCATAAAAATATTAATCACACCTTTAAAATTCAGCCTCCAGACCATCATCACCTGAAGCTTAGTCGTCCAGTACAGAGGCAGCTTAAGTCATCTTGGGAGTGGGTTAGGGACCCATAGAGAGGAGGCCCAATGCCCATAAGCCCCTGTAATCACTGCATTGATACTTAAACATGTGCACTGCCCTATAAACCCCCAAAACCCTTTTTTACTGGCATATAAGTGGTTCCAGCAGCCATAAGGGCTATTGGGGTGGTAGATAGGTGGGTCTAGGGGATTTTAGAGGTGGTTTGGGGGGCTCAACATTATCTATATGGGAGCTGTAGTGAGATGAAGACATGGCACCCTTTTTGTGAAGTTCACAGCAGTGCCCTGTAAGGTACCCCACTATTTAGGTGCCATGACTGGGTGTTCAGTCCATCACTTTGCATACCCCTCCCACGTCCAACAGGGCTTGTTCTAGGCATTTTGGACTTGGACAAAAAGTTGGACGGAAATGTGGTATAAAGATGGACGCTTTAGTGAATTGGACGATCAGAACGGCAGGACGTATAATTAGACGATTTTCGAAAATAAAAAATTTTGGATGTATTTTTCAAAAATGTGTCCTAGGCTGTTTTTTTACTTTGGACGACTTGCGAGTTGGACGTAAACGGACTTAAACGTCCCTTTCGATAATGCCCCTCCACCTGTTTAGTGGATATGTTCAGACAGCTAACCTTTAGATAAGTAACTAATCCTCTCCTTTTTACAATGCTGCACTAGTGTTTTTAGCGCAGTCTGCCGTGCTAATAGCTCCGACACTCATAGAATTCCTACGAGCATCTGAGCTGTCACTGCCACAGCCAGCACTAAAAAAGCTAGTGCAGCTTTGTAAAGGAGGGGGTAAAGTTAAGATACATTAACACTATGCGCACTAGCATCTTTTCTGTTAAGGCCCCTACCATCTGAAATTGAGCACCAAATTATATAAGAGAAATTACATCCCTTCATAAATTTAAAAGTAACTTGAAGGCCTTTCTTTTTAAAGACGCATTTGGTGTATAATAGTCCTTCTAAGGACGGTAATGGAAATCTGTTCCTTGCCATTTTTTCATCATTTTAGCTTGGTCTTGTTGTGTGAAATATGGAGCTACCTTGTTCTTTGTTTTGTTTCTGTTATTGTTTCTCTTGGTGCTCAATAAAAATATATTTTACAATATTATTCTAGACTATTTATATTTTGTTCCCCTTCCTTTTGTTTTGGTCCCTCTTCCCCTCTCTTTCTCTTTATACAAATTGTATTTCTGCCCTTCTCCATCTTGTATCGGTAAGTTAATTTTTGCCAGTGCGTTTGATTGTAGCATTGTTTGTAATTTGTTTTTAATGTACGTTCTTATTATACTTTGTTTTTAATTATATAAAACCGCTTTGAATTTTAATAATTTTTAAATAAACCTGAAACCAGAGCAGCAAAAAGCTGCTTTAACTTTAGCCAGAAAGCTAACTGGGCAGCTGTCTGGATATTGGCCAGTGCCCGATTAGCTTCCGGCTTGCAGTATTCTTCAAGCTACCCCCTCCCTCCCCTTAAATCTTATTCTTCACCCCACAACCCTGTTGGTCTTTAAGAGCCAATTGAGGAACAGAATGTTCTTTTGTGTTAAGAAGAAATGCCATACTGTCTATTAAATCACACAGCCTGAAAATTGTGCAGTTGTATATGTGTGTAAAATGTAGACACCCAGAAAGAATGCACCCAGAGGTGTAGCTTGGGGGGGGGAGGGAAGGTGGGATAGAGGTGTGGTATATGAATATATTTTATATAGTTCGTAAGAAGAGGCATGGAGTACAGTATTTCTTTTTGTAGCAGGAAAACATATCATAAGAGTGTGTGGCACAGTGATTACAGCTACAACCTCAGCACCCTGAGGTTGCGGGTTCAAATCCCATGCTACTCCTTCTGACCCTGGGCAAGTCACTTAATGCTCCCATTGCCCCAGATACAGTAGGTAGAGTGTGAGCCCACCAGAAAAGATAGGGAAAAATGCTTAAGTACCTGAATTTAAACCACTTAGGCTATAAGTGGTATATAAATATCTGCACTGGCATTTGAGCTCATTTTGGTTCCCTTTTATCAAGCCACGATAGGGTTTTTTTATCGCCGACCGCTGCGGTGAAAGCTCTGATGCTCGTAGAAATTCTTAGAGTGTCTGAGCTTTCACCGCAGCGGTTGGTGATAAAACCCCTAACGGGGCTTGATAAAAGAGGGCCTTTATAAAGGCACATAGATGTCTATTTTGTTTTATAAAATAGCCGCCTTTGGGCTTTTTCACATAGGCGTCATAATAAAATTACATCCCCATATTTTGTGTGTGTATATTGTGTGTGTATTTAGTGCGCATTGTGTTAATGTATCTTAACTTTATCCCCTCCTTTACAAAGCTGCATTAGCTTTTTTAGCGCTGGCTGTGGCAGTGACAGCTCAGATGCTCGTAGGAATTCTATGAGTGTCGGAGCGATTAGCACGGCAGACTGCGCTAAAAACACTAGTGAGGCATTGTAAAAAGGAGAGGATTAGTTACTTATCTAAAGGTTAGCTGTCTGAACATGTCCACTAAACAGGTGGAGGGGCATAATCGAAAGGGACCTCTAAGTCCGTTTACGTCCAACTCGCAAGTCGTCCAAAGTAAAAAAACAGCCTAGGACACATTTTTGAAAAATATGTCCAAAATTTTTTATTTTCGAAAATCGTCTAATTATACGTCCTGCCATTCTGATCGTCCAATTCACTAAAGCGTCCATCTTTATACCACATTTCCATCCAACTTTTTGTGTGTATATGTGTGTGTGTGTTCTTCCTAAAGCACGATATGATGCTGCCAGAATTTGAATAGCCTGCAAATGTTCTTTTTAAAAAGCATTCATTTAAATACTTCTCAGGTGTTCTTGTCTGCTTTCTCTCATTGTTTCTTATAATTGTGACTTCAAAACAATTATCTAGAGTAGTTATTCATATGCAAATGAAAGGAAAGTATTGGTGACTGCAAACGTGAAAGTATCCCTGATGTTGAATTCACTACAAAGTTATACTGTTAAGAACCAAGCATCTGTTTAAAGTGTATCAGGTTCCATATACCCCAAATTTAAGTTTACCATTATGGTAAAAACTATTAACATACAAACTGATATCGCAGAGATATTTATTAAACCAGGAGTTCCAAAGCTTTGGGGATTTCTTTCAGACATCTATAAGTTTTGCTAATCTGTCCCCATCACATAAACACAAATGACAACTCCTCCCCAACCCCCAAATGTTTATGTTCTCTTCCAACTGTGGATCCTTCCCTAGTTCTCTCCTCATCTCATAGACCTTTCTCAATTGCTTTCTATTCTGCCATCCTAATGGTCTTTTCCCAAGTTGCTTCTTCTGCCCTTCCCCCACCCTCAAACTCAGTACAGATTTTCCTCCCTCAGGATAGCAAAGCAGCCAGAGTATATGCAGTTGTGCCTGGAAATGGTTTTACCTCCTTTCATAAGGGGGATGGTACTGTGGGAGCTGGTGCTGATGGTAAGGGGCCGAGATTGGACGTGGATAATGTTGAGGGGCTAGAACTAGAATACTACAGGGCTGAAGGAGGCTGCGATTTGAAGGAAAAGGTATCAAATTAGAAGGAAGCAGATGGTAGGGCATTGGGATGGCGAGGATTTAAAGGCTAGGGGCTCAAACTGATGGGAGCTGACACTTGTGGGAATTGGGACTGGGAGAAGGAGGCTGTGAATAGGAAGCTAATGCTAGAGGGTGGGGAGTAGGGGAAAGGGGCTAATGCTGGGGATAATAAAGGAGAGGAGGGCACGTACTGTGTGTGGAAGAAGAAGAAAACACATAAGGAAGGGAACTATGTAAGGATGGCTGCTGGGGTAAGCAGAAGGAAAGGCAGGACCAGTTATTTATTTTTTATTGGTCTGTTTACACTTGTTATACCACCGTATGACTTGAGCCATTGGTGAGGGAAGGGTAGAAAGAAGGAGGCAGCAAGGCAGATATTGGGAACAAAAGGATGCATGGAAGCAGGCATTCGGATGTGTGCAGACCAGTATTGCCAGATACTTTTTTTCTAATCCCACCCAATTACCTTGAGAAAGCTGCCCAAAACTAGCCCAATGTACGAAGGGGTGCTGAAAGATCCTCAGCCCAACTAACTTTATTTGGGACAGTCTCCATCGAGGGTTCTACTGAAAAAAGCAGAAACTCGATGGCGACTTTGCTGGATGGGCTGAGAACTTTGGGGCAAATTCTGTAAGAAGCGGCCAAAAGTTAGGCGCCAATATAGGCACTGTTCAGCGCGATTCAAGCACAATTGGGTGCTGTTTAGTGAATCACGCTGGAGGCGCCCATTAAATAGGCCAGCTCTAGGCACAATTAAAAATTAGGCGCCCATGCGAGCGCTTAAGCACGCTTAAGAGCAGCGATTCTGTAAGAAGGCGCCTTAACACGTAGCCATACCCACGCCTAACATGCATAACGCCTAGTTCTTTGAAGGCCGCCTAAATTTTTAGAGGCGCCTTGTTACAGAATCGCGCTTTCTTTTTGTTCAGCACTGATTGAAACATAGGCGCTTTCTTGATAGGGGCCTATGTTTCAATCAGTGCTGAATAAAAAGCTTAATTACATTTTCTGAAGTTCATCTTAACAATGGCTTAAGGCAATGAATTCCAGCGTTTAATTCCACGTTCAGTTAAGAAATATTTTGTCAATTTATTTTAAATTTACCACTCAGTAGCTTCATTGCATGTCCCCTAGTCCTTGTATTTTTGGAAAGAGTAAACAAGCAATTCATGTCTACCCATTTCACTCCACTCAGTATTTTATAGACCTCTGTCATATCTCCCCTGAGCTGCCTCTTCTCCAAGCTGAAAAGCCCTAGCTTCTTTAGCCTTTTCTCATATGGAAGGCGTAGTATCATCCCTTTCATCATTCTCGTTGCTCTCTTCCCTGTACCTTTTCTGCTATATCTTTTTTGAGATGTGGTGCCCAATATTCTCATTTTGTTTTCCATTCCTAATAACCTAATAGACAATAGAGGACGGGGAGAGGAATTGGAAGACTTTTTGGGACTGAGATTGAGCCTGGTGTGGTGGGTGGAGGGAATAGGAATGAAGGAGGGGCAGAACACAGGGAAATAGTCCATCTAAGGAAATGGGGGAATGCAGAAGAATGGCCAGGGAGACAGAGCGGGAATAATGGACATACAGGGAACAGATAGTATGGTTTCCTTGGTTTATGTTTTTTACAGCATTTTCATCTAAAACGTGAACTACGAACAAACTTGAAATACCAAAACGACGCTGTTCATTTACAGCCACTATGAAATAACTCTTTTTACCCATTTTATCCCAATCCTAATGTTTTTTCCTTTACTCGGCTTTTGCTCTCTTTTCACTAGAAAAATACTAATTTTGTAACTTTTTGCCCACCTTTGCCCTTTCCTTAATGTATCCAAGTTCGTCTGTATTGTCAGTTTGTTTTTTATCCCCCTTTTAAGGTTGTATACCATATATTTTTAATGTTACTCGCTTAGTATGTAATAAGCGATTTATCAAATTTAAATAAACTTGAAACTTGATCCATGCTTTTGTGCTGGTTGATACGACTGGGAAGCAGAACATATAACATGTGGTGGTGGGACTTACATTTCTGTTGTGCATAAAGGTGTACTTGATGTAGAGGCGCGTATCAGCACATCAAAGCATGTTAAGAATGTTCCGGGAGAAAGCTCATCTATGAAACTCACTGATTTTTCCACAACACTGTCTTCTAGAATCAGTGATTCTATTGCAGCTGCTGAAGGAACATTGGCATTTCATGCTGTTAAACATCATTATAGTTATAAATCAATGGACTGCAGTTGCAGGCTACTACAAACAATCTTACCCGACTCCGATATTGCATGCAAAATAACATGTGCACAAACCAAAACAGAAGCAATTGTTAACGGTGTGCTGGCCTCCGCATTCTGTTGATGTGGTTGTGAAAGCACTAAGCTGTGTACGTTACTGTGGCGTTGTGACAGATGATAGTAATCATGGAACTGAGAAGTTATTTCCAATTCTTATTCACCACTTCCATTGGAAAAATGGTGGTTCACAGTTGAAACTCATTGACGTGCATAGCACTCCAGATGAAACTGCAGACACAATTTCAATATGCATTAAGAAAAGCTTGGACAGACATCACTTGTTTCAGAAGTGTATAGCCTTTGCAGGAGATAATTATAATACTAATTTTGAAGGTGCCCAGCGTAAAGCTACTGGCAAGAATGTGTTTGCTAATTTAAATAGGATGAAAGGAAAAAGCATGTTGCTTGGTGTTGATTGTCCAGCACATGTTTTGAATAACTGCATGTAGCATGGGACATCTTTTACAAAGGCGCGCTAAGGGGCTCATAATAATAATTTAAAAAAAAAAACCATCTAAAAAGTGGCCTAAATGGGTACTTGGAGGATCAAAAAGCCTGATCGTCCAAGTACCCATAAAGCTGGTTTTAGACATATCTAAAATCAGCTTAGGCCTTTCCCCTGCCTCTAAACGCATAGAGCCAAAAGAGGCGTTTATAAAGGAGGGGAAAGGTACCCAACCCGACCCATGTGCCTAAGGCCCCACCCACAGGAGGGGGCCTAAGGCTCCTGGGCATATTCTGATTGGCCCAGGCGCCTCAGGCCCAACCTGTGAACGAGATTTGAGCGGCCAGGGCCAATCCGGCTCCATTCCTGGGATGGCTGGCCTGCCGGACGAGCAGGCTTGGGACCCGTCCATCCGGCCAATGATTTCAAGGTTCAGGGGGGATTGAGGGTGGGGGGGTTGAGGGTGGGGGGATCGAGGGGTCAGCAGGAGGGTCTTGCGGGTTGGCGGGGTGCGATTGGGGGTTCAGGGGGGCGAGCATCGAGGGCAGGAGAGCCTGGGATCCCTCCTGCCCGTATTTTAAGGGGGTGGGGGGTAGGGGGTTCACCTGGGCAGGAGGGGTTGGGCTCCCTCCTGCCCAATCTTCTAGGGGGCGTCACATGGACAGGAGGGCTTGGGCTCCAGCCTGGCTCAATCATTATTGGCCGGGGGAGGGTTCCAGGATCGCCGGGGCAAGAGGGCTTGGGCTCCCTCTTGTCCCAATCGTAGTCAGGGAAGGTCGGGGTGCTGCTGGGCAAGAGAGCTTGGGCTCCCTCTTGCCCCGATCGTACTCGGCGGGGCCAGGAGGGCTTGGGCTCTCTCCTGGCCTGATCATTGTAAAGGGGGGGGGGGGGTGGATTCTGTAACCGGTATTGTTTTTGACAGACACTGGTTACAGAATACAGTTTTTAGGTGGAGGACTGGCTCCTCCTTCGCCTAAAAGCCCTTGTTTTGGGCGTTTGGGACTTAGGCTTTTTGGGGGTTGATTATATGGTTTAAGTTTAGACGTAGTGGTTTTTTTTGATAATGGACATTTTCCCTGCTTCTACTTTCAACGTTTAAGGCCTTAGGCCAAAAGGGGACTTAGATGTTTTTTTTGATTATGCCCCTCCACGTGTTTTAGCGCGTGATTAGCGTGCACTAAATCAATGCACATGCTAAACGCTAATGCATCCATAGGATAACTTGCACGCGTTAGCATCTAGGGTGTGTATAGCGCGCGCTAAAAAGCATAGCACACCTTTGTAAAAGAGGGAGTTAATGTTGACATTGAATCAATAATTTTAAAAATTACAACGTTAGAACACATGATTTTTAAATGTCCATTTGTTAAGTCATATTGGAGTAAGATTTGGATAACAGTTTCAAATCTGTCCATAACAGAACCACTAACTTATCCAATAATTATTTTGGCCTTAAGTCTACATTAAACACCTATTATAAAATAGTTACTTAAGAATTTATTAATGATAGTAATAAAAATAATTTTATCTAATTGGAAGGATTTCTCTAAATTGGAATATAACGTATGGTGGAATATGGTATGTGCGTATAGTAAATATGAGAAAATGTATGCAATTAAGGGCTCCTTTTATCAAGCCGCGCTAGCGGGATTAGCGCGTTGGACATTTCATCACGCGCTAACCCCCGCAGCTGGCTAAAAAACTAACGCCTGGCCAGTGCAGGCGTTAGCGGCTAGCGCGGCAGACAGTTTAACGTGCGGTATTCCGTGCATTAAACTTCTACCGCAGCTTGATAAAAGGACCCCTAAGTGTGGTAATGTGAGGAAATTTTAAGAAGATTTGGAATTGCTTATTGATTATGAAGGAGTAAAATTGTTTGTTCTTTTTTTTTTTTTCACTGTGTTATGTCAACCCTGATTCTTGATTTATTTATTTATCTTCTTAGATTATATTGTATTACTAGCTGATGACCCGGCGTTGCACGGGTATTTAATTATAGCAATAACACAGTAAATGGATTGAAATAAAGATACTTTATAGTGGTGAATGAAATTATTTTTTTACAACCTTATAAAAAGTACAATAATCAAATTATAATGTGAAATATTTGACAAAATGAATACAATACAACTAACACAAAACTTGATTATAAACAACAATTTTAGTTTCACCTCCAGGAGCAAGAACATATAAATTCTTGGGTGAACCCACCCTTGATCAAGCAACATAGAGTTGTCCATGGGAAAAACAGGGGGATCGTAAATCCACTCCACAGTATGTAATTGTCTGTCCCTGTGATTTGTTGATTGTGATAGAGAATGCAAGTCTCACTGGAATTTGCAATCTCTTAAACTGAAAAGGAAGATCTGTTGGAATAAGTGGCATCCAAAAGTTTCAGTATTGATTTAAACAACTCAATATGTGGAAACTCAGGTTGAAAAGAAACTCCATGTAGTTTGTTCCCGGTACAGAATGGAACCTGTGTTCATAGGTCAGGATATGTGAGTACTCATGTAATGTAATAACATTATGAACTGGGGTGCATGAAGGAAACAGTTACAAACACAGTTAGAACATACAAACTCTATATGTATGGTGTCCGTGGTAGAATAGAAACGATGTCCCTAGTGGTTATAGTGTCATAGAAAGTGTTTTATAGTTGGAATTACAGTGAGAATGGCAGCTTTTTACATTTTTTCCATTGACATGAATGGGTGAAATCTGATTTTCTGTTTGTAGCTCCGCCCACATGTGCAGGTGGGCAGCGAGACCCCCAGAACATATCACCCCAGGTAGTGAGGGATCTGCATACCAAGTTACGTTCAAATCGGGCAAGTCGTTTTTGAATTACTGTGAGAATGGCAGCTTTTTACATTTTTTCCATTGACACGAATGGGTGAAATCCGATATTATGTTTGTAGCTCCACCCACGTGTGCAGGTGGGCCGCGAGACCCCCAGAACATATCACCCCAGGTAGTGAGGGATCTGCATACCAAGTTTCGTTTAAATCGGTCAAGCCGTTTTTGAATTACTGTGAGAATGGCAGCTTTTTACATTTTTTCCATTGACATGAATGGGTGAAATCTGATTTTCTGTTTGTAGCTCCGCCCACGTGTGCAGGTGGGCCGCGAGACCCCCAGAACATATCATCCCAGGTAGTGAGGGATCAGCATACCAAGTTTCGTTCAAATCGGTCAAGCCGTTTTTGCGTGATCGCGGCACATACACACACACATACATACCTCCGATTTTATATATATAGATTAATTAATTATTATTATTGTTATTTTGGAATGATCTATTTAAATTTCAATAAAATCTTTTTGAAAAAAAATGACAACTATTTCTCAATCTACAGTACACTGTTCGATTTGAACATTTGAAAGAGTATTGTGAGTTTGCTGGAATATCGTCAGTTGGTTTATCACAGCAAGACTCAATGGCTATCTGTAGGCTAGATTCACTAAGGCCATGGATCCGATCCGATCCAATCCATGGCAAGAGGGCTGATTCACAAAGTGTCCTCATGTAAATGAGGGTGATCAGAGTCACGCCACTACCGACTACAGGGATCACTGAAGAGCGATCCCGACGCATGCGCAGGCTATCTTCATTGCCTGTAGATGGTCTGCACATGCTTACAGAGCTTGAAACTTTTTTAAAAAACTTTTTTTACTTTGCTAGCCCATGGTTTTAACCCACTTTAAACCCGCAGGTTAAAACTATGGGCTCACACTTCGGGGAAGGGCAGGAGAGTCCGTGCAGACAGCAGGATGGCGAGTCGGGTGGCGAGCAGGGTAGCAAGTCATTTGCATGCGTGGATCGGTCACAGATCAGATCGGGAGTAAGTTAGTGAATTGGGTCGAGGCTGCAAAGTGGTCGCAAAGTGATCACAAGGGGTCGGGACACAATCGGTGTCCTTAGTGAATCTAGCCCTATGTTTCCTGGCATCCGCTGGCTATTGCAGATATTTCTGATCTTGAAGTCTTTCTTTTTATCTCAAGAAAAGCCATCTGTAGTGATCTGAAATTTCATTGAAAATGATCTGAGTTTTTTTTTTAAGTCAATGTTTATTTATTGAAAGTTTTGTAGGCAACAAAGCAAATGTAAAATAACAAGTGCAAATCATGTGAGAGATAGGCATAATAACAAGCTGAATAAACCGATATAACAATCAGAACTGAAGTCCTGTAGGCAATCAAACATATGAACAAGGATCAATCACATGAGTAAACCTTTATCTATAATAGAAAAAGTATAAAAAGGGAGGAAAAGAAAACTAAAGAAATAAGTATAGGTAAATAAGGATGAGGGCTACTAATAAAACATAAATAGATAACTAAGAATCAGAGCCTTGGAGGTATAGTTTGAGGGATTTCCATTTAGAGAGAAATTGTGGGAATCTATCTCCCTTTTTAGCTAAATATGCTTCATATCTATAAGTCAGGCAGACAAGATTCCACCATTGTGTAACGGATACTTTAGAAAGGTCTTCCAGGAGTTAAGAAGAAGTTTCAAAGCTAAAGAGATGAGTATGTCAAATAGGAAAGCATCAGAAAAAGAAAGAGGAGAAGGGAGAGCCGAGGACTTGAGTAGTAGCATTTGATATGATAGAGCCACATCAATATGAAAGAGAGAACAAATAGTGTTCCAGAGTGATGACCAGAATGATTGTACAGAGGGACATAGGAATAGTAGGTGTTTGAGGGAGCCTATTTCAGTAGAGCATGTCCAGCATTCTTTTGTAAAAGTAGGATTAATATGGTGTGATTTAATTGGGGTCCAATGAGCTCTATGGCATAGAAAGAATAAGCTCTGGGTTAAGGAAGCTGACCTAGAGGAATGAAAAACAGATTGTAGATAAGAGGACTAATCACGATCAGAGATAGGACATCCAATATCTTCTTCCCAAGCCTTTTTGACAGAGGGAAGGGGTGGATATCGTAATTCTTTAAGGAGGTGATAAAACTTGGATGCTGCATGACCCAGAGTACGATATTGGTTAGAGAAAGTCAATAAAGTCGGTGGTTGACGTTTAGCTTTCAGAACACAGTGAAGTTTTCGTAAGGCTGAACGTAGTTGCAGCCATTGATAAAAATAAGAATCAGGAAGGCCATATTTAGTCTGGAGCTCATGGAAAGTGAGCCAGGAGTCATCAGGGTGACATAATGCAGCAATGTCCCAAATCTGGTGAGTGGTCCAGGGTAACCAGAATATCGGTTGTTTCCCAATCAGGAGTTTAGGATTTCTTCATAAGGGGCAAAAGGTGGATTGAGACCAGGGACAGTCCAGTAAACGGTCTAGGTCTTGTAGAGATCGAAGAGAGGTGAGAAGTAGTGGGTTGGGGGGCTTAGTTTGTAGGGGAGTGGATCCAAGGAGTCGAAGTAAAGGTATTTTTTGGAACAACCATCATTTTAAGGGTGTCAAGTCTCCCCCACCAAGAAAGGTGTAAAGGGGACCAGTTGGGTAGAGATGATTTTACTGAGGAAACATTCTTAGCCATGATGAGATTCGCTGTTATTTTAAGATCTTTATCAAATGGAAAACCTAGATATTTCATTCCAGTAGATATCCAAGTAAATGGATATGATGGGAGAACAAAGGGTGTGCAGGCTTCGTTAAGGGGCATAAGTTCAGTTTTGTCCCAATTGACCTTATAGCCAGACATAGAGGAGAATTGAGAAATAAGAACAATAAGAGAATGTAAAGATTGTTCAGGATCAGACAAGTAGAGAAGGATATCATCAGCGTAAACAGATAATTTAAATTCCAGGTCAGCAATGGAAATTCCCTTAATAGAGGTGGACAATCTGATATGAGCTAAAAGGGGTTCAAGAGCTAAATTGAACAATAGAGGGGATAAGGGGCAGCCTTGACGAGTACCCCGTTGTAATATGAAAGAATCAGAAAGAGCATCATTAACTATAATAATAATAATAATTTTATTTCTTATATACCGCTGTACCGTGAAGTTCTAAGCGGTTTACAGTAGAAACAGAAGAAATGCAATAAGTAAGATTAATTAAGATGAAGAGAGAGTATTTAGAGTTCCCTGACTGTCCCAAAGGCTCACATTCTTGCTAAAGTACTTGAGAAAAATAAATTAGTTAGGTTATAAACATAGAGTAGAAGAAGGTAGGAAAACAGTTCATAGGAAAATTAATTTTGGATACATTATACATTATATATTGTTCAAGGCGGAATACAAATTATAGGAGATTTGGACATTACCAAAATAATTGCGTAATAAAGATTATCTAGATAAATTACATAACAGTGATTCATGTACATTACATGGTGTGGTAGAGGATTCAATTATGAAAATTACATATCAGGGAATCAAGTGATAAGAGAATATAGTGGAGAATATCAGTATATACGGTTTACAGGTTGGAAGTTACCTAATAATGTCATAAGAAGTTTATTGGATAGTGTGGAAAATGTTTATATAGGAATCAGAGTATGTATGATAGGAAAGGTTCTAAGAATTGATTAATGTGTTATTCTATAGAGGGAGAGCTTGTGCATAAAGGGAGGATATTAGTTGGTAATGACGTGTTTTCTGAATAGAAATGTTTTGATTTCTTTTCGAAATACTTTGATGTCTGTTGTATTGATTATTAGTTTGGTGATTGTGGGGTCAATTTTTGCTGCCTGTGTCTTAGCAGTAGGAGAATTGTACAGTAAAGAGACCATATGGACAAATTCAGCAGGAAATCCAAAATGTCGTAGAACACAAAAGAGGTAATTCCATTCCACTCTGTCAAAGGCCTTCTCAGCATCAAGAGAAGCTACCAAGTATGGTTGATCCTTTGACAGAGTGGAATGCAGTATATGACATAATAATCTAGTGTTATCAGCACCATTTGTCCCTTCAAAAACCCAACTTGATCTCTGTGTATAAGGGAAGGTATAACAGACTCTAATCGATGAACTAAAATTTTTGCAAATATCTTATAGTCCAAATTTAGTAGAGAAATGGGCCTATAATTTTTGACCAATTGAGCATCTCTGTTGGGTTTTGGAAGAACAATGATACTAGCTTCATGAAAGCGGGAGAGGCAGTTGGGAGAAGCAATTATAGACTGGTAGTAAGATAAGAGACATGGAATTAAGGACATTGAAAAAGTTTTAAAGAATTCCGCAGGGAGGCCATCCGGTCCTGGCGCTTTAGAGGAAGCCATAGATGAAATGGCACGTTGTACTTCATCTGCAGAGACAGGTTGTCGTAGAGGTTCGTGATGAGATGAGGCAATGGATGGTAGATGTGCAGATTGTAGGAAGTCAGATATGATATCTTCTGAACAGGTGGCTTCCGAGGAGTATAAAGAGGCATAAAAAGAGTGGAATTCTTTAAGTATGTCAGAAGTTTTAGTATAAGTCATGCCAGAAGGCGATTTGATATAAGAGATTTGTTGTTTGAATCTTTGTCCTTTAAGGTAAGAAGCTAGTTGATGTCCCGCCTTGTTGGAGGTAGCATAATATGTAGCCGATTGGCGGAACATGGAGACAGACGCAGATGTACTAAAGATCTCATTGTATCGGAATTTAAGTTGTTGTAAAGATTTGTAGAGAGTAGAGTCAAAGGAATTATATAGTTGAGATTCCAGGGAATGAATTTCCTGTTCTAGACTATGAAGCGTGGCTTTTTTAGTCTTGAGTTGATGAGCTGTATAGCTGATACATTCACCTCGTAGCCAGACTTTATAGGATTCCCAAACAGTAGCATAATTGGATACGGAGGATTCATTTCTAGCGAAGAAAGCATCTGATTCAGCAGTGATATAAGATATAAACTCTTCATTGCATAAAAGTTGGGTGTTCATTCTCCATGAGCGATATGACTTATCAGCAGACCAGTTGAGAGAGCAAGATATGGCGGCATGGTCGGAGATAGATATGTCATGGATAGTAGTGGCAGATGTGATATTTAAAATGTCTTTGGATGTTAAAAAGTAGTCAATCCTGGAGTATGATTTGTGGGGCGCCGAGTAGAATGTGAAGTCCTTGGTGGTGGGATGAAAAATTCTCCAAAGGTCAGTCCAGCCATATGTTTGCATTAAATTGGAAAGAGCCGAACGGACCCTGAGTTTGGCAGGTCGACAGAGAGAAGATCTATCAAGAAAAGGGTCCAATGGGAAATTAAAGTTTCCAGCAATGATAGTGTGTTCTGAAAAAGAGGTATGGGAAATGGAGTGAAAATCCTGAAAGAAAGAGGGGTCATCGGAGTTTGGTGCATACAGGTTCAATATATTCAGTGGTTTGCCATCGATTGTGCCCTCGATATAGGACCATCTGCCCATGGGATCAAAGGAGTGAATGGTCAGTTGAAAGTTGAGTGATTTGCGAATGAGAGTAATAACCCCGTTTTTTTTTCCCAAGGCGGGAGCAGCGAAGCAATGTTGGATCCATCCTCCAATAAGCTTCTGCGCTTCTGTAAGGTTAACATGCGTCTCTTGTAGGAGGCATATATCTGCCCCTAGATGTTTAAAATATTTTCTTACGTTTTATTGGACTAGATATACCCTTAACATTAAGGGAAACTATGTTTAGCTTGACCATGATGTCAGAGAGGTAGAAGCAGATAGAGGCATCCCAAAAAGATTGTAGGTCTCAAAAAGAGGAAATGCTCAAAGGGGTACATGTGGTGTCCTCGAATCAGAGCTGTAGTAGAGTGCAGGAGTATACATAGATCAAAAAAATGGAAAAAAAGGAGGCAGGAAACAATTAAGGCTCTGAGTAAAAAGAAACAATAAGGTGCAGCCATAAAAAACAGGCAGTGTAGTTTGGCATATAAAAAAGGGAAAATAGATACTGTAGATGGGGACACATGTGGACGAGAGACACTTAACCCGCGTCCAAAGCTCCAGCCATTAAAAGGAAATTCAAATCAGAGTGCATCCAGCCTGAAGCATAGTGTTGAAAGCATGTTGAAAGCAACAGCAAAATTCAAGTCATGGCTCCAATGTTGTCATCAAGGTATTTTTGCAGGTCAGTGGGTTCATCAAAATTTTTGGTAGAATTTCGGTAGGTAATTCTCATCCTGGCTGGATAGAATAATCCATACTGTGCTCCAATATGTTTGAGTTGAGGTCGCATAGCTAAAAAAGCTTTTCTTTTTTGAGCTGTGTTCTTAGAGAGCTCAGGTACAAGCAAGATTTTTTTGCCATCCACAAGAAGAGGTTGTTTGATTTTGGCAGTTTGTAGTATTTGAAGGGCATGAGGGTACCGGAGAAGCTTGAAAACCACAGGTCTCGGTGGTTTAGATGGTATAGGAGGGCCAGAGGGTACACGGTGTGCTCGCTCTATCTCTAGAGCAGGGGAGAATTGGATGTTTAGAAGGGATGGAAGGAGAGAATGCAAGTATGCAGTGATATCTTTCCCCTCAGCAGACTCTGGTAAGCCAATGATTCGTACATTACTGTGTCTCATTCGATTAGACATGTCGTCCAGATCTCTCTGTATGAGATCCATTTTATGTAGACCACGTTGCATGGTTAGGAGCTGGGCATCATGGGCGGTTAGGCGTTCTTCCGACAGATCTAGACGGGCTTCTAGTTGTTTAAATTGCAGGGTGATTGTACTAAGCTCCGCTTTTATGTCCGCAGTCGCGGCTAAATTCTCATGCATGAGCCCCTGTAAGATTTGCAGGTCATGAGACAGGGACGCGTCAGCCACGAGGAGCTTGGATGAGGCCTTGTCCGGGGACGGAGGCTCGTGTTTAGAACGCTTTGACGCGTTCGGAGCGGCGTGGGGGCCAGACGCAGCCTATCCGTCCGGCTTATTAGATTTAGTAGCCATCGGGGAAGGTTTAGGAGAAGTTTGCTGACCTGAGAGGAGCCATTAAATGCGCCGAATGCTGTGATTAAGAAGCAGGCTGGAGCAAGTGAACGAGTCAGGCAGCCATCTCGTAGCCGGTCACGTGACCACCCCGAAAATGATCTGAGTGAGATTTACCTCTGGCATATGCATTCACTGATGAATGTGTTCCACTCACACATTGAAAGAATTAAACATGAGAATAACTCACTACTGGAGATTATGGACTGTCTTAAATCTGTTCAGTCTCCCTGCTGTGATCAGCTGAGTGACAGCGGCAGGGAAACCCCAAAACCCCCTCTGCAAGGGAACCACATAAAGATAGGACTTGGTTTATGCGGTCCTATTTTTTTGGTTACCTTATGCATTAAAGTGCTGAATATCAACATTTAATTGCATAAGTGCTGACTCCGCCCCCCTGGACCACCCACAAAATAGCCAGTTTCAGTTTAGGTGCTAACTGGGCCTAATCATAAGCACTATTCTTACCACTGAATATGCCCAGTTAGCCCAGGACAAGTGATAGAAATGTATTGCCCCCCCCCTCATTTTAGCAGTTTTACCCTTTGAGGGAGGGAATGGAAGAAGAACTCCTGACCTCCTCCCCCCCCCGACTGCCTGCAGCAGGGGGAGTGCCCTATTCCTCTTGCCGCTACCCACTGAATCATCGCACCCCCTGAAGCATCCCATGGAAGGAGAAGTGACCTATTCCTCCTGCTACCACCCGCAAAGCATCCCCCCCAAAAGCATCCATGGCTACCCAGAGACCCCCCTTCCAGGCCCCCCACATGGAGACCCCACCCAGCATCCCCCTAACAGGAAGACCACCCCCACTCTCCCCCTTACCTTTTAAAATGAAGGTCCAGACAATCAGAGTCTTAAGCCACTTCCAGTGCATCCCAGAATGCACTGGGAATAAGACCTAAGTCTCTGGTTGGTCCAGGTAGAATGCACTGGGAATAAGATCTAAGACTCTGGTTGGTCCAGGTGCCTAAAGTCCCACCTATGGGAGGAGCCTTAGGCCCTTCCCTGGTGCATCCCAGGATGTAGTGAGAAGGGGAAGTCTTGCCATTCTAAAGAGGTGGGCCTGCTGGCCAGAGGGAGTGGGTAGGATTTGGGGGCTCAGGGTTTCAGGGGGGGGGCAGGGGGTCATATATTCAGGGGGCATCTCTCCTGCTGAGGATTGTTTCAGGGGTGGCAGCAGGAGGGATTGAGCATCCCTTCTACCGGGAGTTGTTTTGGGGGTTCCAGCAGGAGGAAGTGGGCATCCCTCCTGCCACAGACAATGTGGGGTTATTTGGGGATGGCAGCAGGAGTGAGTGGGCAAAACCAAGCCCATGCCCAGCCATGAGCGAACTTAAGTGTCCTTAGGTGCCTCCCCGCACCTGCGACAATACAATACAATACAATACAATCTTTATTTGTATACTGCCAATACTTCCATGAAGTTCATAGCGGTTTACATAAGTAATTATGGTGATACAAATTAAAAACAAGTATTACAGTATTTAGGAAATATTAGTAACAAGTTCTTGAAATAGATAGGTCTTTAGGGGTTTTTTTTAACATTTAAATTTAGATTGCTGGTTAATATTAGTTGGTAATGCTTCCCACAGTTTTGCTGCTTCATATGCCGATGTGGATTTAAAAGTTCTATTGTATCTAATGTTCCTAATGACTGAATACCCACAAGTATCATTGTTTCATAGGTACAAAGAGAGTTTAATAGAAAATTTAACGAGATGTGGTATATAATCAGGAGTTTCTCCAAACCGTATTTTAAATAGAAAACAATAGAATTTATTAAGTATTCTCCCTTCTATAGGAAGCCAGTGTAATTCACGTAAATAAGGTGTAATCATATCGCTTTTCTTCAATCTGAAGATTAATCTAATGGCTGTATTCTGTAACGTTTGGAGTTGTTGTGTTTTTTTTTCATTATAAATTACAGTGTAGGCGGCTTGTCTTGTGTTTTTTTTTAAAGAAAACATTTGTCCCAATTGGCTGGTTAGACAGTGGTAGGACGACTTCTGCTGCCTACAATTGGGGCGCTGTTTATAAATTTGCCCCTAATAACACAATAGAAAACTAAATAAAAACATTGGTAAAAAAAAAGATTTTATAGTAAGTTATAGGATATGAAGACATTAAATACTCAGAGGAATGCCCATAATATGTGCAGCTGTCATAGAGCCTAGTATGTACCCTCACTTCCACCTCTTAGGGGGTTGGGAGGGGGGGGGTCAATCACCAGTAGGGAATTAAGTGGAGGTCATGCCTTTATTCTTCCAGTGGTCATCTGGTCAGTTTGGGTACCTTTTTGGTACTTAGTTGCTGAAACAGGTCTAGCCCAAAATGTCCTATTCCCCCCACCCCGACATTTTTGCAATGTCCCATTATCACAGAAAAGCATCAAAATTGTAAGCCCTCCCTAGTCCCACCCAAAATACGCCTTCAACATGCTCCCTTGATTTGTACTACAGTTTTCTGTTTTGAAAATTGGCCCCTACGTCATGAAGCTACAGGTTTTCAAATTTTTTTGATTTCCAAATTGTCAGATAGAAATAGGTGACCTGTACAGTACAGTTTGAGCTTTGTAACAATTAGCAAAGCAGCCACTTGTAGTTGTTGTTATTATTTCCTATATGTTTGTTTGTTGTATAATTATTGAAAAATCAATACATAAAATTATTTAAAAAAAAGAAATAGATGACCTGAGTTCCATAGATAGAGGATTACTGCACAGGTCCTGGACCTGTTGGGCCGCTGTGTGAGCGGACTGCTGGGCACGATGGACCTCAGGTCTGACCCCACAGAGGCATTGCTTATGTTCTTATGTTCATTTTGTGTTTGCGCAAGAAAAATTTGGTAAATTCCTTTGTACCTCTGATGAACAATTGTCAGTCTGAAGTAGGTGATATTGCATCTTCTATAACTTGGGACCAGTTTAATACTGCAGTGGTGTACCAAGGGGGAGGGACGGGGGGAGGTCCACCCCGGGTGCACGCCCAAAGGGGGTGCACAGCTGGCCACCCTCCAGTGTTCTCCCTAGGCTAGCAAACTGCAGCTCTTTAGCCACTTGAGTGCACCTGCCGCCATCGGAAATAGGCCGGCGCCGAGTTCTCCCTGCTCTTCCCTGCGAGGCCAACCAACTCTCGCCGCCCGACATCAATTCTGATGTCGGAGAGGACGTTCTGGGCCAGCCAATCGCTGCCTGGATGGCCCAGAACGTCCTCTCCGACATTAGAATTGATGTCGGGCAGCGAGAGTTGGTCGGCCCCGTGGGGAAGAGAAGCAGGGCGAACTTGGCGCTGGACTGTTCCCGATGGCGGCAGTGGTAGCCTATTCCCCAGCGGCGGTGGCAGCATTTTCCCAATGGCGGTTGCATGGGGGAGGGGAGGGAAGGGAAAAATAAAGAAAGTGGGGGGGACAGGGAGCCAGAAAGAAAGAAAAGGGGCAGGGTGAAACAAAGAAAAAGAGAAAAATGGGGCATGGAGAGAGAGAGAGAGAGAAAGACAGACATAGAGAAAAAAAGGGGGCATGGAGAGAGAAAGAAAGAAGGGGTAGGGTGAAACAAAGAAAGAAAGAAATGGGGCACAGAGAGAGAGAGAAAGACATACAGAAAGAAAGGGGGCATGGAGAGAGAAAGAAAGAAGGGGTAGGGTGAAACAAAGAAAGAACGAAATGGGGCACGGAGAGAGAGAGAAAGACAGACATACAGAAAGAAAGGGGGCAGGGAGAGAGAGAAAAAGAAAGAAGGGGGCAGGGTGAAAAAAAGAAAAAGTTTGGGGAGGGAATGAGGTCTGGAGGAGAGGAAGCATACAGGAGGAAATATTGGAAGCACAGTCAGAAGAATAAAGTGCAGAGGCTGACGAAATTACCAAGGTTAGGAAAAATGATTATATTTTCAATTTAATGATCAAAATGTGTCCATTTTGAGAATTTATATATGCTGTCTATATTTTGCACTATGGCCCCCTTTTACTAAACCGCAATAGTGGTTTTTAGCGCACAGAGCCTATAAGCGTCGAGAGCAGTGTGGGGCATTCAGCGCAGCTCCCTGTGCTAAAAAACACTATCATAGTTTAGTAAAAAAGGAGGGGGTATATTTGTCTATTTTTGTATAGTTGTTACTAAGATGACATTGCATAAAGTCATCTGCCTTGACCTCTTTGAAAACCCGCGGAATATAAATGATAATTAACATTTTCTCTGCATACAGTGTGTTTTGTGTTTTTAAAATTTTATTGTTGGTAGATCATTTTGACTTGGCTACAAAGTTAAGGGGAAGGGAGGGAGGGGAGCTGCTGAAAGAAATCTAGTAATCCTTGCAGGCTTGACTGTGCAGGGAATTATTTTGTAAAATCTTGTTTTGTTATGTGACTGGCATTATTTAGACTTTAATTTCTATGAATGAATAGAGTAAAATGATATAAAATTACTTGCTTGTTTTTATGTGCGTGCGCTGAAGGAAAGTGGAGAGACTGAGGACGCGGAAGGGAAATGGGGAAGAGAGAGTGGAGAGAAGACGCTGATTTATAAATTGACAATTGTACAGAATATTGTTTCTTTTTATACTTTAGTATAATAAGTTCAATATAAAACAATTCAAGGCTTGTGTGGATGGAATCAGGTGGTTTGCGGGGATGAGGACCGAGCTTACGGGGATTAATCCAATAAAATGGTATTTTCTTATTTCTCATTATTTGTTTTATTTTTATTTGTTAATTTGTAAAGTGGTGATTGTTATGTATCATTTTTTTCAAATTTACATCTACTGTCTTTATATTTTGCACAGTATTAGAAGACATGTGTTACTGTTTTTGTGGTGTTGTGGTGTTGCATTGTATGCAGAGTCTGGTTTCTTGGCGGTTCAGTTTAACTTTTGTCTACATATTTCTATTTTTAGTTTGTGATTATTCCATATTGGGCGAGGGTGTATCTCTGTTCAGTGTGTATGAAAAGAACATAGTTTTCAGTTGGCATTGACTACAGGATCAATTGACTGTGTGGGATCTGGCTTGTTTAGTTTTACAATGTATGTGTTGGTGTTCTAGTGCTCATTACAGTGTTTAAGATGCTGCCTTTTCCTAGGTACACTCTTGTGCGATATATGGATTGTTACTAAAAATCATATTTTTCATATAGATGGGGGGGGTGTAAAAAAATGATGGGCCCCGGGTGTCACATATGCTAGGTACGCCACTGTAGTACTGTCTCCACATCTGAATTGAAAATATTTATTTAATCTATCAATTCATCAGTTGTTCAGTTAGATGTGATTCCTCTTATACGGTTAACAGGTTACAATTTGCCATAGTTATAGTACAAGTTTGTTTTCTAATACCCATATCTATAATATACAGTTTACAGGTTAAAATTGTCACCGTTACAGTGCAAGATTTAGCAATACAAATTTTTATCCTAATGTGACACATACAGAGGATCTTCTATCAATAAACATTTCTTTGTAATCTATTTACCTTTATTAGCAAAAGTACTTGAGAAATTTATTCTGCTCCAGTTAACTGAATATTTAGACACGAATAACTTATTGCATCCAAAATAATCCGGTTATCATTATAACAATAACACTGAGGGCTCCTTTTACTAAACTGCGCTTGCGGTTTTAGCGTGTGCTTAGCGCGCGCTGCAATGCCATGCATGCTAGATGCTAATGCCTCCATTGAGCTGGCATTAGTTTTTTGGCGCGTAGCGTGGGGTTAGCGTGCACGGCCATTTGGTGGAGGATGGGCTGGGGAGAGCTTCAATGGCTGGGAGAGTGTAGATGGGCTGGAGTAGGTTTTAACGGAGATTTCGGCAGTTGGAACCCAAGCACAGTACCGGGTAGAGCTTTGGATTCTTGCCCAGAAATAGCTAAGAAGAAAAAATTTTTTTAAAAAATTTAAATTGAATCAGGTTGGGCAGACTGGATGGACCATTTGGGCCTTTATCTGCCGTCATCTACTGTGTTACTATGTAAATATAGCGCGTGCTAAAAACGATAGCGCGCCTTAGTAAAAGGAGCCCTGAATCTTTACTGTTAAAAATGACTGACAAAATCTTAGTAAAAGCAGATCAAGCATTCAATGCTCTTTGGATCCAACTGGATTTAACATCAGCTTTTGACTCTTCTACACTGTTACAATGTCTTACATAGTAAATGATGGCAGATAAAGACCTGAACGGTCCATGTAGTCTGCCCTGTAACTACATGCATTACAATTTAATGACTGATTTTTTTTCCATGTTTATTCTGGGCCACAAACCTTAGAAATCCACCTGGTACTATCCTTAAGTTCTAACTACTAGAGTTGCTATTGAAGCTAACTCCAGCCTATCCAAACCATCTCCTTGGCGGGATATAGACCGTGAAAGTTTGCCCATTCATATTCTAGTTAGGGAATCATGTATGTTCATCCCATGCTTTTTTGAATTCCGTTACTATTTTCCTGTCCACCACCTCCCTTGGGAGGGCATTCCAGGCATGTACCATCCTCTCCGTGAAAAAGAATTTCCTAACATTACTCCCAAGTCTATCACCCCTCAACCTCAAATTATGTCCTCTAGTTTTACCATTTTCCTTTCTCTGGAAAAGAGCTCTTCAAGGGTCACTTTTAATACCCATTCTTTTTAAATTGTATCTGCAACCACTGGTGAAATTATTGGACATTTGAAAAATTGATTTCCATTTTTTTGCAGACAATCTTTTATACAGCTATCTTTATGAAAGATGATCAAGAGGATATCTTGTCTGAATTCAACAAGAAATGATATACTTTAACCAATTGGATGAAGTCTTGTTTTAAATGGAAAAATCTGCTATATGATTTTTCTGTTACAAGAATTATTTGAAGATTTTGCCAATGGTTAAAAATCAGAGGATATCACTATCTCAGAATATTAGTACTTTTGGAGTTCAAAGTTATGACGCTGAATTTTAAACCTCAAATAAGTTATATAGTGAAGTATTATAGTAAAGTATTGTTTTTATTATCTATGGATGCTGTGAAAGATGAAACCTGTATTAACTAAAGAGAATTTAATGAAACTGGTTCTTGTTTTTATCAGCAGTAGACTGGACTACTGTAACTCACTTATGGCTGGTTGCAGTAAAGTAAATTTACAGCGTTTACAGCTTATACAGAATACTGCTGCTTGGCTTATTAGTGGAAGGAAAATGGGTCATATAACCCCTGTTTTGCACCAGCTTCACTGGTTACCAATTTCAACATGTATTGATTTTAAACTGTTGTGTCTTGTTTTTTAAAAGTGATTCATTTGAGCTAACGTGAAAATCTAGCTAAGAAACTGTCCAGGCATGTTACCTCTAGAACATTGTGTTCATCTCAGAAAGCAATTTTGCTGTAGTTACCTGGCCTTAAAGACATACACGTTTCAACCACTAGTAAAAGAGTTTTTTCTTATGCGAGGCCAGTACTCTGGAATTATTGGTTGGACAATTTTCAAGACGTACCTTCTTATTCTGCTTTTCAGAAATCAATTAAGATGTTGTTATTTTATCAGTATTTTATCCAATAATTATAAATTGAAGGTTTGTTAGCTCTATAGCAATTTGCCATCTGGAAGTATAAGAAACATTTTCATTGTTTTAGGTGTTTTTCTTTTATTTGATTTTTATGTAAATTTGTGTTTGTTTAAAATTGCTTTGTATTGTGCATCACTTAGCACTAAGGTATGTAGCAATATATCAAATATAATAAATCCAGTCCAATTCACATTGTTCATGCTAAAAAGTTTATTCTAAGATGGTTCTAGGACCTCTAGGTCAATATTAAAATACTAGTACATTCTTCAAGGTCATCAGGAAAATGACCTTCTCAGCTGCCTCATATTAAACTTTCCTAACAACCTTGAATTCCAACAAGTCTATACATTGCTTTAAGAGTGTGAGGGGCCGCTGAAATATTCTCAACCCAACTAACAAAGTTGAGGTAGTCTCCATCGAGTGCTATACACTCAGTCTAGCAATTTTTCATTTTTTTCATCCATATTTTTCTGATGGAACGAAAAAAGTGGAAAATCTCTGGACTAGGTGTACAGTATAGCCCTTCATGGAGACTGCCCCAACTTTGTTGGTGGGGCTGAGAACTTTCAGTGGCCCCTTGTAAGATAGAAGACATTTGACTCTATGCTAACGGCTCCAATATCACCTCTTCAGGAAAATCTAGATCACCACTGGTTGGGTTGCCCTTAACCTCAACCCTAAGACAAGCTTCATTCTCTTTTCTTATATGTCTCCTTTGCTTTCTCCTTGGGAAAAATCATAGATTTTGTTAAAAAAAAAATTAAATACTCAGGCGCAGTTATTTCTTATCTTCATGCAATGAATTCCACATGTTTAAATCTGAGGTCCCAGATACCTGAAAAGGAGTTATTTTTTCATCATCAGTTGAAAAATTCTGCTGTTGATTAATTCATGTAAGACAACTATCACCCTAATCTTATTTTACTATTCATCTCAAAATTGGTAGAGAAGGTGGGAGAACTGTCATAACAGATTTCCTAAACAAACAAACAAAAAAAGAAGTGTTTCACTCCAATCAAATTGGCCTTTGGGCTCACTACAATGCTGAGCTGGCATCACTCAGATTCAATATTTTTGTTATAGTGATATGTGTTGATGCTAGAGATGTTTTGTTGATTTCTTATGATTTATGTTCCACTTTTGACTTCATAGACTATTCCTTATAGCAAAGGAGTAATTCTATAAAATGGCACCTAGATTTAGGCAGCAAGAATGCATATAAAGGCTTGTATATATTAGGCACATGTTCATGTGTAAATGGCTCCTATATAAAAGTATTTTTAGACTGTAAGAAACTGGATTATTTAGCACTGTTTCCCGATAGTGCATTCATGTGTGAATGTGCACATTCTTGAGAAAGAGTGCTTACTCTTTCTTAAAAGAGTGTGATTACTCTTTGCAAAGAGGGCACGCTATTTTGAAAGAGGGCACATCCTTAATGATGTTGCCCCTGAAGTAAAAATAAAACCTAATCAAAACAAAACAAAGCGAACAGTGCTGCAAACATTCCTATATGAACCTATTTCTTCCCACTTCTTTCCTCTCTAATATAGAGCTCTTTTCAGTGGTACAATGAAAGCCTAGAATTTAGGAAATCATTAACCCTGCCTTTTACAAAATCATGATGGCGGCTTATAATGCTGACTGGCATGCTGAATGTTCTGCGATGCTCCCAATGCTCACAGGAACTCCATGAGTGTCAGGAGCAGCGCAGACTCGCAGAGCATTCAGCCCCCTGGATTTTGCTAAAAAAAATAAACGCTATCATGGTTTTGAAAAAGGTGTGTGGAGGTGGGGAGGGGGTGTAAATTATCAGTAAGACCCTTAAATGCAAAAGCTTATATTGGTAAACCTCCACAGAACAAGGTGATTTTCTAATAAATGATCTATCTATCTAATGTATATATCTATCTATAATGGAGCAATGGACGTGTAAAGATAGAATCATTAACCACATGATTTATTTGCATACAAATTTTGAAAATGCAAGCTACAGGCGGGCATTTGATATATACCTGTTGAATGCTCTCTGGAATACAAGTTATTATGAATGATGCATTTTTCCAGATACTGAAAAACTACTTACTCACATATGACTCCATTATCATCCATGTAAGATTTAAAACTGTACCATAGATATTACTGACATACAGCAAGGTTGCATTACTAAGCATAAACCATTCATACTACCTAAAATATACAAGGGGCTGCTGGAAAGTTCATAGTAACATAGTAGATGATGGCAGATAAAGACCCGAATGGTCCATCAAATCTGCCCAACCTGAAGCCCTCCCCAGCCCATTCTAAACCAAATGGCATATATACACACAGACCATGCAATCTGCCCAGTACTGGCCTTATTTCTTCAATATTTACTATTATTTTCTGGTTCTAGATCCTCTGTGTTCATCCTACGCTTTTTTGAACTCTGTCACCGTTTTTCACCATTCTCAGCCCAAGCAACAAGTTGGGGCAATCTCCATCGAGGGCTATACACTTAGCCATGCAATTTTCTACTTTTTTTAATTCCATATTTTTCAGACAGAATGAAAACAGTGGAAAATCTCTGGACTTAAGTGTATAGCCCTTGATGGAGACTACCCCAACTGTGTTGGCTGGACTGAGAACTTTTCAGTGGCCCCTTGCAACATATATAATACACGCTAATTTTACATGTTGATACACATAAAGTAAGAACCCTTACTGGGTCAAACCAATGGTCCATCAAGCCCGGTAGCCCATTCTCATGGTGGCCAATCCAGGTCACTAGTACCTGGCCAAAACCTAAAGAGTAGCAACATTCCATGCTACCGATCCAATTTTCAGTTAGCCAGTCATATCTTTTAATTCATACATTGCACTTCTCACTAAGAACTGAAAATATATAAAAAATAATAAATTCATTTGGACCATTCAACTGCATTTACACCCCTCCAGGTTCAAACGGAGTGGCACCTGGAGACATCCACTATATCTTCAGAAACTCAGCAATTTTAGTAAAATCTCACACTTTCTAGAAAAAACAGAATTTAGCATTCACATTGTAATAATACAATTTCCCAAAATGTTATGCCTCAGACAGAACACAGTGTTTTTAATTTAACTAAATAAATGAAACAAGAAAGCATTTTAGGTTACCTGTGCATTAATAAAACTTGTCCTGCACTATTCTGTATCATTTGCATATGTTTTGTTTCAGAAGGCTTCTTTTCAAGATGCTTTTGCAACACTGGATTGGATTTTTAATTGTTCTCAGAAAACAACACTTCCACTGGTTTGAAAGCTCCGGATAGCTCCCCACTGGGAAATTAAGCAAATTAATGATGTCATCTGTGCCTGCCTGGTCCAATCCAAAGTGACCTATTATTTCCAGATCGATAGGGAATGTAATTGACAGGGGTCTTCCATATGTCTTGATTAGTATCCTGTCTCAGATATACAGCATGCTGTTTTTAGAAAGTTCAGAAGGCACTAGGGTTTGGTTTCTGTAACTTCATGAGCAAAATCTAGAGAGAACATTTGTTGTGTCCCAGACGTTACCTTTAATATTTCCCTGCTCCTGACTGAAATAAGAAAGTTATCTTTAAATGTCCTCATGCACTCTCTAGTCGTGTCACAACTGGATTATTGCAATGCTCTATATCAGGGAACTACCCAGAAAGAACTCAGAAGATTACAAATAATTCAAAATACTGCTGTCAAACTTATATTTAAAGCAAAATAATTTGACCACGTTACCACTCTTAATTAAGGCACATTGACTTATACAATTCTTCTAACTTTCAAAACAAAAATGATGCAATCCTCGGGATTCATTAACAGATGCCTAACTCCATATATTCCCTCACGATCATTATGCTCTAGCAATCAAAATATATTAGAGATCCCATCAACCCGACACATATTGCGCGCTAAATGCTAACGCGTCCATTATAGTCTATGGACGCATTAGCATTTAGCATGCGCTAATCGGTTAGCGCACCGTAGTAAAAAAGGGGGTTAGTAAAAGGACCCCATAGTATATAATACGACTAAAAAATCATTTTTTTTCTGTTACTGTTCCTATGTTATTGCCAACACATCTCTGCAAAGTTTCCTCCCTTCCAAATTTAAATTAAACTTAAAAACATTTCTGTTCAAATATGTTTTTGATTGTTAGTATCGCCCAAAGCATTTACTATCTGACAGGACTATAACTCCCCTGCCATCATGTGTTTTCCTTTCATTGTATCTCTTTCCTAATGAATATTGTATTTCTTCCCCTGCCTCCTCCGTACTTGTATGTATGTCCTTTTCACTGTGATTACCTGAATAACTTGAAACATCTTCACTCTTTCAGCTACACATCACAGTAGAGAATGACATGGAGAAAAAAATTTGTCCCCGTCACTGCCCTGTCCCCGCGACCACTGTCCCTGTCCCCACCCCATCCCCATCCCTGTCCCCGCCCCGTCCTCATCCCCGCAACCACTGTCCCCGCCCCGTCCCCTTGACCACTGACCCCGCCCCATCCCCGTCCCCACGACTACCATCCCTGCAGCATCCATACAAGCCTCAGTACAGCAATATTTAGCTTATTCCTTCCTTATAAATCAATGTTCTGGCTGCTGAACTAGAGAAAGAGATGTTCAGCTGGCAGGGTTTTGTTTATAAATTTTTATCAATACAACTAATATACTACTTTATCTTAAAGCAAAAAAAAAAAAAAAAAAGGAAATAAATAAATAGAAGTTTTTTTTCTACCTTTGTTGTCTGATTTCTGCTTTCCTCATCTTCTCATTCAACTCCTGCCATCCACTGTCTGTCTTCCCTCAGCATCTTCCATTTGCTCTGTTACTGTGCATCTCCCTTCACCCCCCTCCTATTGGTCTGGCACCCATCTTATTCCCTCCGCTCCCCAATAGTCTGACATCTCTGTCTTCTTTCCTTCCAGCGTCTTCTCCCCACTCTCTTTTCCCCATTTCCCTTCAGCATCTTCTCCCCACTCTGTTCCCCTTCAGCATCGTCCTCCCACCACCACCACCCTTCCCTCTTGCCACCTCACCGCCCTTTAGCACCCCTTGCGTGGCCCGAGAATCTCCCTCTCTCCCCCTTACCTTCGCAGTGCGTTAGTAAAGTAACTTGCTGAAGTTGGCTGAGCCTGCCTGCAGTTGCGTGTGTGTGGGCGGAAGCTTCTGATCTGACACAACTGGAAGGTAAGGGGGAGGGAGGGAGATAGTTTCGGTAGGTAGGAAGGAGGCAAGGGGGCCCCGCGTGATCGGTGACTGAGCGCGTTCTCTCCCTTAACTGTGGGGACAAGATCATTCACTGCTCCATGGGGGTGGTCGATGGCCTTGTCCCTGTGCCTGCAGTGAGCACTTTTCCCCCTCCCCCCCATTTTGGCGGGTTACCCGCGGCTAGCCGCATGTAACATCCACCGTGTCATTCTCTACATCACAGCACTGTGGGTCAGATTTGATAAATGGAGCTCAAAAATAGGTACTAGCAAAGATCTCACTGAGTGCAATTTTATAAAGGGCTTGCATACTTCATAGAATTGTGCATATAAAAATAGAACTTTTGAACACTTTAAATTTGAAGACTGATGACGATTGGGGTGTGTATTGTGACAAACCTAGCACCAGCACTAGTTTTGCCCCTAATAGGATCCTGTGCAGAAGAGCTGACCAGGTTAATTCTGGTGACCAACTTGAGGCTGACCTCCCTTGCCCATATGACCAGAGCAGTGGTGATCTGATCAGGGGCAGGAAGACTTGCAACATTGGCATCCTGGTTATAAGTCAGCTAGGGCAGGCAAAGAGAAACTCGTTGAGCCTAGAAAACCCAGGCAGAACAAGCAAGGAAAGCCTGCAGTAGCACCAAAGCCCATCCCCCTCTACAGCTGTGAGCTGATTAAAAGCAGGCTGAAGAAAACAGCAGGGGGAGGAGAGAGTGACAGGCTGAGTCACTCCAGCAGCTCAGAGCAGTGCCAGAGCCTTGGGAGAAGGAAGCAGGGGCGGACGTCCCAGATTGGCCCATGCAGGAGGTAGAAGAAAGCCTTCCCCCTTCTACCTGTCTTTTTGCCAGAGTTGTTGGAAGGAATGGAGGTGCAAGAAGCTGGCTTCATTACTGAGGGTCAGGCACAGCTTATGGACATTAACTGAAAAGTGAGTAGCTGGAAAAACAACCAGTGGGTTTTTTTGGGGTTTCTCATTCTCTGAGCAGGGAGTGCTTGGTGTGTTCTGCTCTTGTGACAAGGAAGCTAAACTGTAGATTTTCTGAGGAGAATACTTACCTGAAAGACTTACTATTGTGACCATAGAACGCTTGAGCTAAAATATATGGACCTGTTTGAATGCTCTGTTATGCTAATCCTCCCTGTGTGTGCCGTGGCTGGGCAGAGCAATTACAGAATTTCTTTCAGCTGTGCTGCCTAACTGAGACCATAGCTCAGGCACTCAGCAGCCTTAGCAAAAACGGTATTGTGACAAGCTCAGGAGAATATGAACTGTCTGCTGTTCTAAGATATGATAGGAAGTCATGTGCTTGCTGTAAAAATATCCTGCATGTCTTGAATCTGTTACAAGAGAACAGTTTTGTTTTTTCCTTGTTTCTTTCTGAAATGCCAAGCTGATCTCTGTGCTGAGCCAGTGTACATAGTCTCAGGTGAGACAGATCAGTTTATTTGTTCTTTTTAGAAACTTTGAATCTTTATTTTTTTCTTCACTTTTGAAAACTGGATTCTGTGAAGTGCTGCATGCGAGACCTGTATGCTTTATCCTTTAGGGAAGGGGTAAAACGCGGACCTGACGGTCCTCGCGGATCTAAAACCGCATATCCTTAAAAATCTGAGGTCCGTGTCCGTGCCGCTCGTAGTTTCTGTCTCTTACAGACCTCTATGAGATTTTAGCGCTGACGAATCCGTCTCAGCATAGGGAGGGAAAAGTATTAGGATCCGTCAGCGCTAAAATATCATTGAAGTCTGTCAGAGCCAAATTCTATGTCGGGCTTAAAGGATAAGCAGAGCGCAAAACGGTTAAACAGCCCTGTTAAGCGTTGGGTTTTCTGGATCTCCTGAAAGAGACCTCCAATTTGCGATCCAGGAAGCCTGATTCACTATAGTGTACCCTTACTTTAAACTATAATAAGATCTGGCAGACTTAAACCTATACATAAGAAGGCTTCTGCTCTGCCGCTCCAGCACTAGTCTCTGGCTCCGACAGACCTCGATGAGATTTTAGCGCTGACGGATCCTAATACTTAAGAACATAACATAAGAACATAAGCAGTGCCTCCGCCGGGTCAGACCATAGGTCCATCATGCCCAGCAGTCCGCTCCCGCGGCGGCCCAAACAGGTCACCTGTCTGAATCATCAGAAGGGGCCCCCTTGCCACCCTGGTTTCCCATTGAAGTCCTATCTTCCCATCGAAGTCTTAACCCTCCGGTTTTGCACATGCACGACCTGGTCGGGTTTCTATACTTATTTCCTGGATACTTCTCTCAGTATCCCACGATCCCTTTATCCCTCAGGAATCCGTCCAATCCCTGTTTGAATCCCTGTACCGTACTCTGCCCGACCACCTCCTCCGGCAGCGCATTCCAAGTGTCCACGACCCTCTGGGTGAAAAAAAACTTCCTTGCATTTGTTTTGAACCTATCTCCCTTCAGTTTCTCCGAGTGCCCCCTCGTACCTGTTGTCCCCTTCAGTCTGAAGAATCTGTCCCTATCCACCCTCTCTATGCCCCTCATGATCTTGAAGGTCTCTATCATATCTCCCCTGAGCCTCCTTTTTTCCAGGGAGAAGAGCCCCAGCTTATCCAACCTCTCGGCGTATGGGCAGTGTTCCAGCCCTCTTACCAGTTTCGTCGCTCTCCTCTGGACTCTCTCAAGCACCGCCATGTCCTTCTTGAGGTATGGCGACCAATACTGCACGCAGTATTCCAGATGCGGACGCACCATCGCTCGATACAATGGCATGATGACTTCCCGCGTCCTGGTTGTGATGCCCCTCTTTATGATGCCCAGCATCCTGTTGGCTTTTTTCGAGGCTGCTGCACACTGTGCAGATGGCTTCAGTGATGCATCCACCAGCACACCCAAGTCTCTCTCAAGTCTGCTGTCTCCCAACAGTGCCCCCCCCCATTTTGTAGTTGAACAACGGGTTCTTTTTCCCTATATGCATGACCTTGCATTTTTCCACATTGAAGCGCATTTGCCATTTGTCTGCCCAGTCATCCAGCTTCTCCAGGTCCCTTTGCAGGTCCTAACACTCCTCCCTGGACCTAACTCTGCCGCACAGTTTGGTATCATCTGCAAATTTTATGACCTCGCACTTTGCCTCTTTTTCCAGGTCATTGATAAATATGTTGAAGAGTAACGGCCCCAGCACCGATCCCTGTGGCACACCGCTTGTGACTCCCCGCCAGTCAGAATATTGGCCCTTTACTCCAACCCTCTGCAGTCTACCCGACAACCAGTGCTCGATCCATCTGTGCACATCTCCTCCCACCCCGTGGTTCCACAGCTTCCTAAGCAGTCTTTCATGTGGCACCTTGTCGAAAGCCTTTTGAAAATTGAGGTAAATGATGTCGATGGGTTCCCCATTGTCCACCCGACTGCTTATTCCCTCAAAGAAGTACAGAAGGTTCGTTAAGCACGACCTTCCCTTACAGAATCCATGCTGGCTTGTTCTCAGTAGACCATTTCTTTCAATGTGCTCGCAAATGCCGTCTTTGATCATAGCTTCCACCATCTTCCCTACAATTGAAGTCAGGCTCACCGGCCTGTAGTTCCCAGGGTCACCCCTCGATCCCTTCTTGAAGATAGGTGTGACATTTGCCAATTTCCAGTCCTTTGGTACCTCTCCAGTTTTCAAGGATAGGTTACAAACATGCTGGATTGTGCCCGCTATTTCCTGTCTTAGTTCCTTCAGAACCCTTGGGTGGATCCCGTCCGGACCCGGTGATTTGCCGCATTTTAACCTGTCTATCTGTTTGAGGACATCCTCCTTACTTACCTCTATGTGTTCCAATTTTTCAGCCTGTTCCCCACTCATGAGTTCCTCTGAGTCCGGTATATTAGATGTGTCCTCTCTCGTGAAAACCGACGAGAAGAACGTGTTCAACCTCTCAGCTACCTCTTTATCCTCCTTAATCACTCCCTTCCTATCCCCATCGTCCAACGGCCCCACCTCCTCTCTCGCTGGTCGTTTCCCCTTTATGTAACTGAAGAATGCCTTGAAGTTTTTTGCCTCCCTGGCCAGCCCCTCTTCGTATTTCCCTTTTGCTTTTCTAACCTCTCGGTGGCATTCTTTTTGGCATTTCCTGTGCGCCTGGTGGTTTTCCTCCGTTGGGTCCTTTTTCCATCTCCGGAAGGATACTTTTTTGTCATTTATTGCCCTCTTTACTTCTGCTGAGATCCAAATCGGGTCCTTTGACCGCTTGTTCTTGCAGCCTTTCCTGAAATTGGGGACGTACATTTTTTGTGCTTCTTGCAGGGTGTCCCTGAATAGGGTCCAGGCGCTTTCCACCGTCTCCATCTTAAAGATATTTCTGAGCTTCTTCCCCACCATTTTCCTCATAGCAACATAGTTCCCTTTCTTGAAGTTGAGCGCAGTTGTTGCTGTCCTCCTTACTATGGGTGTCCCCCTTTCTAATGTGAATCTGATCGCATTGTGGTCACTGTTGCCTAGTGGTCCTCCCACTTCTACCCCGCTTGCAGGCCCCCCTAATCCGTTCAGGATGAGGTCAAGAGTAGCACTCCCTCGCGTCGGTTCCCTGACCAGTTGCTCCATGAAGCAGTCCCTCACAGCTTCTACAAATCCTGTTTCCCTAGTGCAGTTGGAGTGACCCGTACTCCAGTCTATCCCCGGGTAGTTAAAGTCCCCCATCACTGTTACATTTCCAGTCCTGCACTCCTGTCTCAGTTCAGCTTCCAAGTCGTGTCCGACTCCTTCTGGCGTACTAGGTGGGCGATAGTACATCCCCAGTTTTATGTCTGCACCCTTGTTTCTCGGCAATTTGACCCATAGCGATTCCAGCCCCTCTGCCTTCTTTGCCATATCCATCCCGACTGAGTCGATAGAGTTCTTTATATATAGTGCTATGCCTCCCCCCTTCTTGTGGGTCCTGTCCCTCCTGTAGAGCTTGTACCCCGTCAGCGCCACATCCCATTGATTCTCCTCAGTCCACCATGTTTCTGTAATTCCAATTATATCCAGATCTTCCCCCTTGGCCACGACCTCTAGTTCACCCATCTTGGCCCTTCTTGCATTTGTGTAGAAGCACCGCAGGTCTCGTCGTTTTTCCTCCACCTCTGCATTCACCTCTGCATTCACCTGGGCCGCCTCTCCTGTTCCCTGTACTTCTGCTTTGCCCTCCGCCTTTACCCTTGTAGCTTTCAGCTTCCCCACATTTCCGCCACTCCACTTCCCCCTATTCTGAGATGGATCCGTCAGCGCTAAAATCTCATAGAGGTCTGTAAGAGACAGAAACTACAAGCGGCACGGACACGGACCTCAGATTTTTAAGGACGTGCGGTTTTAGATCTGCGAGATCAGTCAGGTCCGCGTTTTACCCCTTCCCTATCCTTTATGACCATCAAGAGTGGAATAAACTAATATCATGTTTTTGAAAGAATTCTGACTGGACTTTGTATTGTATTGAGTTGAGTGGTGAAAGCCCATACTTACCTTTTGCTCCCAGGCCTAGGCGGTTGCCTAGGGCATAGTTAAAGACCTGAAGATATCCCTGGTGGTAGGGAACATGCCAAAGCATAGTTTTTTGTTACAAGTCCACTCCGCTCTGAGGGGTGCTTGTGACAGTATAGACTGCATGTATTTGAACCATACCACATGTAGCAATACCACTGAGGTCTCAAAAAAGATAGTTGAACTTCCCTTTTATGAAGCAATGTTTTTATTGCTGGCCACAGTAGTATTAGTTCTGATTCTCAGAGAACTCCTATTAGCATTAGAATTTTTACCACCACAGCTGGCAATAAAAATGCTAATGTGGCTTTATAAAAGGTGCAGAATGAGTGTATAGTCAATCATCCTATGTATGAGGGGGTGCTGAAAAGTTTTCTACCCAACCAAGAAGAGAATGACGTAGATATGGTTTAATAAATGATCTGAAACAATGTCAAAACAGAGAATTTTGTTTCTGCAAATTGACAATTAATGTTCAAAGAAGCGTGGGATGAACATAGAGGATCTAGAATCAGAAAATAATATTAAATATTGAACTAAGGCCAGTACTGGGCAGACTTGCACAGTCTGTGTCTGTGTATGGCTGTTTGGTGGGGGATGGGCTGGGGAGGGCTTCCATGGCTGGGAGGGTATAGATGGGCTGGAGTAGGTTTTAACCCAAGCACAGTACCGGGTAGAGCTTTGGATTCTTGCCCAGAAATAGCTAAGAAAAAAAAATTTAAAAATTTAAATTGAATCAGGTTGGGCAGACTGGATGGACCATACGGGTCTTTATATGCTGTCATCAACTATGTTAAGATAACACTCTTTTCATGAGGGTACAGATAGTGATATTTCTTGAGAGGACCTTGGTAAATCCCACTATTTATAACTCAATCTTCTCTAAAGTTCAGTAAGTCAAATATTTAAAACATATCTTCACCCCTATTGGCTTTATACTCTTCAGCCCATGATCCCATCATAAACAGATCCAGCACCACCAAACGATGATTGGACCAAGGTACAAGGTTAAGAACAGAAACCAATTTAAGGATTAAAGTTGACTGATCTAAGATCTTCTGGCACACATTAGATCTAAAATTCCTCCTTCCTTTTGTGTCAGTGACAACAATTTACTTGGATTTCCAATTAAAACAAATAGAACAAAAAAATCCTTAACTATTTAACTACAATATTTTGGAAGAAGAATTCCTTTTCAAATAAAGTTTAAAATCACCTAATAATAGGAAATGGGCAATGAAAACCACTCTAAGAATAATGGTACATCCTGATTCAAATGTACAGTACAAGTGAATAAACAAAACAGACCAAACAGAAAGCTGAAGAAACAGAAGAACTTCAGAAGGTGCAGAAAAAAAAATGAATTTATGTGGCTAAAGCCTAATGACGCTTTAAAAATGATTAGAACTCCCCCTTCTTTTCCTCTAGCTTGTGATCACACCTCAAGCTTATAACCAGGTCGGCATAATTGATTCAATAAAATCTGATTGGAGTCATTGAGCCGTGACTCAGTAATACAGAAAACTGAAAGCTTATTGGTAATTAATAAATCTGTTATGACTGGAATTTTGTTCCTAACAGACCTAGCATTAATCAAAAGCAGTGTGTGTCCTTCATTCTGCACACAACTACTTTGTTGAATGCTCATAGTTATCTACAGAATATTTCTTAGAACCATGGTCTACTAGAGATAAAAGGATGTGAAAGAATCATAGTTACCCTTCACTAAGATAATAGAAATAGAATTTTCAAACCTTAAAAGTGGTTACCAGTAATAAAAGCAAAAATTTCGATCCTTTTGCAGTTTTCAATCAAACATAACTCCAAAATAATGGAATGATAAAGCACCACCTCACTTGGCCCATGCCTCACATCTTCAGGTCTCATAGCTCTTTTTCCAGTTGCAACAATCATTTGACTTACCAAAACACAATGCTTCAAATGGTTGCAATTAAAACAAGCTATCCAAAAAGGAATTCCTGAATGGCATACACTAATAGGGCAACATAGCTTGCCATTTTTAATGTTTTCAAGTGGACTTTCAGGGTCATCAAGCCTCTACACGGTATAAATTAATACGCGATTACTTACCTAATAATCCCAAAATAGGCCTATGTGATATTTGGAGTCTAGAAATACAATACAACTTTACTACAACCCAATGGTTCAGACTTTGGAACCGTAGAGTATGATGTACGGCATCATCTTCTATGAGACAAACTTTGTATTTTTTTTATTATATAGAATATTTTGGACCCCGGTGAGATTACAAAAATTGGATAATACACGTTCTAATAAATGCTGGCATTACCAATTAGGAATGGGAACATTCAATCATCTTCTGTTTCATTGTCCTTTAATATTCGCTTTCTGGAAATCTATATGGAACAAAATAACTTTAATTCTTGAAGCTCCTATTCCACTATCTTAAGGAACAATTTTGTTTGGTACTTTACTTATTATGCCCAAGAGTCCGCTGAAAGACCATAAAGATAGACTCCTTCTTATCATGACTGGAATTGCTCTGCAAATGATTACAAGGAATTGGAAGCAATGTGACCGTTTAAATTTTCCATTTTGGTGGGAAACTCTATGTATGTACTATCGGTTTGAGAAAATGTTAGCAGAGCAATCGGGTGAATTCTGAAAGTTCAAAGAGATTTGAGGTCCATTAGAGTCTTATGTCAAACACCCTTAAAGTTCAAATTTTTTTGCAAGTACTTACCAGATTTGAGAATATTTTAAACTCTATTCATACACATCCAGGATGAAGGGGAGGGAGGGAGGGAAGGGTTGAAAGGGAGGGTTGTTTCATGTTCTCGTACATAGTATATAAGTGCTTTTTGAGGATATTTCTGTTATGTAAATTGTTGCACTTTGTATGTTATTTTTTACAAAATCAATAAACAGTTATAAATAAATTAAAAAAGGAAAAATTCCACAAGAAATCTTAGTTTTCAGTATAGCATCGTTTCAATGGAAACACCCAGCCTGATATTTAAACATCATAATTGGAATTTTTAAAATTAGCAGCCAGTGTCTTTAAATATAATCCTTATGTTCAGTGCCAGTATCCCAAACGTATCTATAGCAGCAATATTGAGCCACAATCCAAATAACTTTAGGCAGCAAGGTGGAAAATTCTTATGGAAAGGCAATGTCAGTCTGGAAATCTGGAAATCAATGAGAAAGAGGAAATGTGGGAAAATGGGAAAAGAATAATTAAGGAAAGAAAATAAGAAATCTAAAAATATAATAAATGAGGGAAGAAATTGAGAAGGGATTAAAAAGAAACAAAAAGAAAAAAGATAAAGTAGGCAATCAAAAAATATTTTATTGAATAATCTTGCTATGCTACAGTTAATGAACAGATGGGAAGGTTAGATGATCTGGCCTAGAAAGAAGGAAACAGCATAAGCACTGGCAAATTAGATGCAAAGCACAGATTAAAAAAAGGCAAACGGAGAATTTGAAAAAGAAAAAGCATATCATAAAGGCAAGCGCTCATAACAACCAAATTTTCTGATACATTAAAAGCAAGAAGCCTGTAAGTGAGTCATTTTGACCATTAGAACATAATGGGATACAAGGGAACTTTGTAAGGGCGGGGGAGCAGCTAAATGAATTTTTTTTTTTTTTTTTTGCTTCAGTCTTTACCTAGGAAAAAGTAAAGGATCTACCATGTCAGAAAAGGTATTTAATGGTGATTTGGAGGAACTGAAATATCAGTGAACCTGGAAGATGTAATAGGTCTAATCAACAAACTGAAAAGAAGCAAACCACTTAGACCTAATGGTACACACCAGATTGCTGAAAGAATTCAAGAATGAAATTGCAGATCTACTACTATTAATCTGCCATTTATAATTAAAATTGCCTGAGGACCTGAAGATTGGAGGGTAACCCATATAGCACACAATTTTGAAAAAGGTTCCAGGGTGATTCAGAAAATTACAGACCTGTGAGACTGACATCAATACTAGGCATGAAAGAAATTTGCATATAGTGGAGGCAGTGTATGCAAACCCGGTTTAAGCATATTCATTGTGGATATCCTGAAAACCTAACTGGCAAGGTGCTCTAGGAATGAGCTGAGAAACATTGCTGTAGAGATAAGCCACTTAGCTTGACTTTTCTCACAGGTACTTCTGTCTTGAATTGGTGTGCTTAATTGGACAACTGGACCTCCTCTCCAGATAAGTATCTCTCCATCTTCTTTTCATTTTTCCTATTCCTTAATTAAAATGACTCAAAGAGGCAAAACCTTACTAACTAATCCTATTTCTTAAGCTGCTACATGTTTTAATAGTCTCAGTATTTTTATCTGTTCTGTCAAATTTCCTTTCCTGTGCTTACAAATATAGCTGCTAACTATAAGAAATAATAACCCTGAACAACTCTCCCAATTCTCCTGTGTGTACAATTTTTTTTTTTTTGCAGTCACAGCACAGTTTGGCATCCCTTGCTTCCTCTCTGTGCTCGAAAAGGGGGTGACTAACCACACATCAGGCCACTTCCACCTCCTTCGCCACTATGCATCCGACTGCTCCATTGAGTTTTGTGAGCTTCTGTACAGCTGCAAGGCTTAAAGGAACAGATGGGAACCAAGGTATTAGAGGAGGAAGAAATGACTAGATATGTAGCAGAAGGGACACTGCACTGAGCCACGACTGCACAGAATTCTGCACAAGAAATGCAGGTAGGGGAATTCTGCTCAAATTCTGTATTATGCACTTGCGCAGAATTACTCCAGAATGAATCTCTCTCTGACACTGATCCTTCTGTTTCATTTTCCTCCTATTTTCTTATCCGCATTATCTCTTTTAGTGAGATTTTATTCTTCTTTCTTCCCCTCCAGCTCTGTCTCCCTCTACTTCCTACACGTACTTGTATTTATTACATTTCTGGTCCTCTCAGTTCTACCTGTGGCTTTTATTCCTTTGCCTGCCTTCAGTTCCTGACTTAGCCATTTTCCAGTTATGCCTTTCCATTCTCTGTACTCATACAGCCTCTTATCCTATTACCAACTGCAGTTCTTTTCCTGTCAATCATCCCCTCTTTATCTTAAATCCCATTCTTATATCTTATCCCCTTGTACAGGCTCCAATTCACACCTTTTAATTCCCCATTTCCACCATCTTTCACTTCCTTCAAAGGCCTGTCTCCTTCTGTTTCTTTGTCTTCATAACCCTCTCTTTCTTCTCCCACCCCCTCCAAGCATCCATTGCCTCTGCCTTTACCTCTCCCCCATATCCTCTTTCCTACCATCTGACCACCTAACTTCTCCAACATTTCTTTCCTTTCCTCTTTTTTGCCTCCAGCATCTATTCTTCTGCTCCTCCGTCTCCTCCACCCACCACCTTCCACTGCATATGTTTTTGTTTTGCCCCCCTCCCAACAGATAGACCCTGATGCTTAAAAGTCTTTGTTAAAATCCCATGGGCATTAATAGCCAGATAAAACACTATACAAAACTATACTGTGAAAGCTGTCAGGTGAAGTACTCTTCTATCAGCTTCCACTGCATCACTAAACTAAACTAAATTAAACCTTAAGTTTGTATACCGCATCATCTCCACAGAAGTAGAGCTCAACACGGTTTACAGGAATAGATATAGAAGGAACTCCAACGAAAGTAGAAGGATTTAGTAAAGAGAAAGTTTAGAGGGACTTAATATATTGAATAGGGAGAGGTCAATTACATTTTAGAGTAAAGCCAAGTTTTCAAATGTTTTCGGAAGAGTTCCCTTTGCAACATCTGATCCTGAAGCAGGTGGGCAGATGTCCAACTCTGATGCCACAATGATATCAATCTGTAGACGATATCTCAGTGCTATATTATGGATCATAAGAACATAAGAATTGCCGCTGTTGGGTCAGACCAGTGATCCATTGTGCCTAGCAGTCCGCTCCAGCGGCAGCCCCTAGGTCAAAGACCAGTGCCCTATTTGAGTCCAGCCTTACCTGCATGCATTCTAGTTGAGCAGGAACTTGTCTAATCTTTTCTTGAATCCCTGGAGAGTGTCTTCCCCTATAACAGCCTCCGGAAGAGCGTTCCAGTTTTCTACCACTCTCTGGGTGAAGAAGAACTTCCTTACGTTTGTACGGAATCTATTCCCTTTTAACTTTAGAGAGTGCCCTCTCGTTCTCTCTACCTTGGAGAGGGTGAACAACCTATCTTTATCTACTAAGTCTATTCCCTTCATTATCTTGAATGTTTCGATCATGTCCCCTCTCAGTCTCCTCTTTTCAAGGGAGAAGAGGCCCAGTTTCTCTAATCTCTCACACCATCATGATATCTGCCACCTTGTGAGGACTATACTGCAAAGCTCCTCCAGAGAGATGCAAGCAGCGGAAGATGCTCTTGAGCACCCCAAAAATGCACTACCTGGTTGAGATGTGGGCCCCATTTGTAGCATTTCTTTGCTTCTGTGCATGTTGCTAGTAGCAAAGTCATCAACCGTAGCTTGCATCCCTATCCTCTATAAGAACACAGATCTTGTGAAATAAAATTGATCAGAGAAATACCCCCCACCCCCCACACACATTAAATTCCTGTGGCATGTTTAAAAGGAGATAGCTTCACAATCATGGACCCCTTCACCCTCCCTCCTGTAGGCTCCCCCCTCCCAGCCGACGTGTGGTACTTGACAATTACACTTACCCAGGAGCCATCCTTGGCTGAATTTTAACTCTGCAAATTTTTGCTCAAAGGCAAAGTTGGCAAGGGTGTACAAGTCAAGGCAGATCCCGGGGAACTTGGGCACAACATCCAAGATCCTCAGGGCTGCATCACAGACCACTTGGACATTCAAGGAGTATCCATCTTTCAGTTGCAATACATTATTTCTTCAACTAATGGGGGAGTGAATAGCACATTAGGCATGCCAGCAATCCAGAAAAAGTCCAATTTAGACTTTCAGTATTTCATAACTGCTACTCGCATCCCAACACAGCCAGGGTTTCACGGTAGCAAATCTACTGCTGTATCAGGTCTGTAATAAGAGCAGCCTATTTTTCTCATGTGCCAATGTCAGTAGGGAAGAGTTTTGAATTGAGAAAAATAGGCTGCGGTTATTACTGCCCTGATACAGCAATAGATTTGCTACCGCGAAACGCTGGCCGCATTGGGATTTGAGTAGTGGCTATGAAATGCTGAAAGTCTAAACGATGGAGTCTTGAAAAGATATTGCAGTGAACACAGCGACATTGAAGACACTGAAGACATTGACAAAGTGGTTGTAGTTGATAAAGTAGTGGCTGGTGCTGATAAAGATCAAGATAAGTGAGAACAGAATTATATTTTATTATATCAACTGTTGAATATATTTATTCGCTACTGATACTAGTGGTTATGTGGTCAGTAAGAAGATATTGTTGGGAAGAATTGGAGTTAAGATTTTTTTTAAAAGAAAAACAAATAAAGGAAATAAAAGAAGATAATATGAAGTAAAATCTAGAAAATTTATGGTGAGATTTTTATGCCAATGATTGGAGTGGGAGCAATTCAAAAAATAAAAAAATCTGAAAAGGTATACAGCTCCCTTTTTCTGAGGCTATTTCTACTCCCATAAGAAGATATACCACTGGTCACGTTAGTGGGATTTTTTTGTTGTCGTTATATTTATACAAATGCTTATTTGACCACTGTATGTACTGGTTAAACAGTAATCTTTCACTGCTTTTTGGTCTGACATTTCTTCCAAAACCATCAGTGCATGATACACATAGGCCCAGGGATGTTCATCCAGAAACCTGATCTGTACCTCCCTCTTTGATGAATTCTGCTGCTAGAATGGTTATGAAATTGAAAAGATTAGAGCTAAAATTCCATCTTACCCGATATAAGTTGTATAGAGAAAATGGGTAACACGATGTTTACAAGGACCTTTATATACCGAAACTTTAAAGGTTCTCAGAGGTGCTAAAAAATAGCTACTACTTTCATGCTGTTTCACACAGATTTTAACAAAATTTATCAAAAGATCATTTTCTATAAATTGAATGAGGTTTCCATCTGAGAGTTCTATGTAAATTTCTCACTTGGGATTGGAAGTGAGTATATCATAACATATTAGATAATCAGATCATAGAACCTCCTATGATTTATATATCATTCCAGGTCTGCATCCTGAACTTGATGTTATAATCATCTATGCTCTAAAGAGGATAGGCATTGCAGAGGAAAGGCCATGCAGGCTGACTGGAGACATCTTTTGTAGAGCATTGCTACCATCGGTGATCCAGGGCAAATTTGGAGGCCCACTGGGCGGGGTGGGCTGGCAGAGAGGCAGATACAGAACTGTGGGAGAGGAAAAGAAAAGGAGAAAGAGGAAGAAAAATGCCAGCCTGTAAGGTCAAAGGCAGAAACAGGGACTTGGTATGTTTGAGCCTACGGGGTGTCACTGCACAAAACTGGGCAAAGTGAGGCAGATGCCGCTGGAGTAGAGAATGACAGTGACAAAATTCATCACCATTCCCTTCCCCACAATACCATGTTATTATTTAGTGTCTATCTCAACCTCAGTCCTTCTACACCAGCATTTTTCGATGCAAGGCTTGAGGGTCAGTGGTTGTGCCCATTCATACTCTGATTCTTCCCTCTCTCCTTAAAGAATGACATGGAGATTGTTTCCCACAGTTATCCGCGGGGACAGGAATGATGATGAATTTTGTCACCATGTTATTCTCTACGCTGGAGTATTTTAGATGCATTTGTTATTGCCTCCATATTTTAGCTCCTGAGGCCCTCACCTTACTCTAACTAATGTAGAATATTCCCTGATGTCCAATACTCTACAGATAGTAGCTATATTCAGTCCACAATTCAGATAGCCATTTGCTATCCTAACATCCATAGTTATCCACATAGCAGACTGAATAACGACACTTCCTGAATAACTCAGGGGGGGGGGGGGGAGGAGGACCAACACCACCCCAGAGCAATCCAGATGGTACAGAAATGGTCTGCAATGATTTCCAATACATTATGCAGATAATGTTGTTGAAAATTGATGACTGGCTCTGAAAGTTAGATGCTTTTGAATATCAGGCAGGTAAATTATAAATGCACAATTAAGGAAATAAATAAAATGGCTGAAAATATTTCAAAGTAAATAAGAGAGAATTGACAACAGAATCTGGGTGCTGTCCTATTGTCTATATGATCTTACTTGAGAGTAAGATCATATAGGAAGGAAGATGTTGGAAAATAATGGTGTATTTGATGAAAAAAAGTTGACCACACTGCAGCTAGTCCAAATCCTTTGTAACTTCAGAACGCCAAAAGTTCAGATCTATGGTTTTCAGGGCTTTGAAATCATCTTTCTCATTATTAGCCATTCCCATCAGCCCAGTGTCTAAAGGCACTGAAAGATAAATGATTGCCTACTGAAGTGAAGCAAGTTCCTTATAAAATCAAAGAAAATATTTAATGGGAGCTTAAGAAGGATTGTGTTACACAGTGCTTTATTATCATGCGTTTTCTACCCATAATGGTATAAATAGGTTACATAACTTTTTAAATTACATAATTATTCCAGGTTAAATGGGAAATATTAAATGTATTTCACTAATGAGGCAAAATATTCATGGCCTACTATTAAATTTTGTCATTTTAATTACTGGGAAGATAAATAGATAGTGTACATAAGTAAAGGATTAATTCCTTGGTCATAGAGATGGGTATAATACAACTACAAGGCACACTCCATCTTCATTATACTGTGCATACATACTAAATATATGGAAAAAACCATCTTATACCCTAGGGTATATCTGTAAGCATCCAAAAAAATCACTTGCAGTTTTTTTTTAATATAATTTAAATAATGTAGGCTACTATTTTATCTATCAGCACATAGCAGAAACTTGTACATTATAAGAAAATCCTAAAGGTCGCTGTTAAGGATGAAATATTTTCTCTATCATGCCTTGTCGGGGCAAAGCATTTAGCACCAACAAATTACCACAATCTTTCAGATTCTTAAATTAATTTTATTATTTAATGACACCAGTGAATGTTATAATATATGATTCTTTGGGCAGTGCATGATTAAAGTTAGAGGGAAAGTGACCTCGGCTACTCTGCAAAATAATGTTGGGGGTCAGTATTATAGAATGATACAAGAACAAATTTGTCCCTGTCCCTGCAGGAACTCAATTTCCCTGTCCTGTCCTGGTGAATTTTGTCACTGTCCCTGCCCCTGTCCCATTCCTGTAAGCTCTTCTTTAACCGTATAAGCATCAAACACATGATTTTAAAATGTTTGACGCTTCTGCAGATGAGGACAGAGCTTGCAGGAATGGGGCAAGGACAGGAAAATAACTTGATGGGATGGAAAAATTAGTTCCCCTGGGGACGGGGACAAATTTGTCCCCATGTCATTCTGTAGTCAGTATTCAGCAGAACTTATTAAGGTAGGAACATCTCCAGTCCCATTGATTGGATTATACCCAGATAGTGTTGCTGAAAATATGGCCATGCTATCTTGGCACTATGTAGGCGAAGCCTGGGTGGTTTGGGGGCACAGTATGGGAGGAGCAGGGAATAACACAATACTGTTCAAAAAAGATGGTATGTGGGATCAAAATGAAACTTTCACATCAAGCAACATAATGCCACTGATCACACTCCAATAAGTGATCTACTGAGAGGAAAAGAATCTCAGAAAACTGCTTGTTTGTCAGGAATAAACCTGACAATATATATGTGTATGTGTGTGTGTGTGTGTGTGTGTTATTCAGAGTAGTGAGGACACAGAAGGATTGCAAAGACCTACAACGAGACATACCATATTTTTCGGTCCATAAGACGCACCTGACCATAAGACGCACCCAAGATTTAGAGGAAAAAAAAACCATTCTGAACCAAATTCTCCCTGCCAGGCTCTGCACCTAACCCCACACTCCTTGCCAAGTTCTGCACCCTGTCCTCCCTCCCTGCCAGGCTCTGTACCCTGTCCCCCCTCTGGTGGTCTAGTGGTAGGCTGGGGTAGGGCATAGGGCAGGCAGGCCTAGTGGCTGGCAGGCAGCTAGGGACAGGGTGCCTATGAAACCTCACACAACTTTATTGGCCTGACAATTGCACATACCTAGACTAATGCGGATGACGCTTGTGCTGCTGAACCAACTCTGGCCATTGGAAAAGGCGCCTATGTCAAAGGAAAAGCTTCCGCTGTTAATAGCACACACACCCTCTCCCCACTGAAAGCACCAAAACAAACTGTAAGAGTCTTTTAAAACAGTACAAGTCAGGGAGCTACCGACAACATTTTGTTGATTATTCAGTGGTGCGCAATAAATTGGTTAGTGTATTTGCTTTTGTAGCTCTGTGCTTTTGTCTAATAGGGGTTATACGCCTCTTTCTCCTGAAAACGTTCAGAGGTCTAGGGCAGAGTTTATCATCAAGGGTTTAAATCCATTTCTTTCCCCTCATATCGACAAGTCCAAAAGTAGTGTTATTTTGTGTGTATGTGTGTGTGTGTATGTATGGGGTGGGGGAGGGAAATGCTGCTGTACAGGGAAATGGAGGGGGAGGGAATGCTGCTGCTGAGGCTGCTGCACAGGGAAGTGGGGGGGGGGGGTGAAATGCTGCTGCATAGGGAAATGGAGGGGGAGGGAAATGCTGCTATTGCTGCACAGGAAAGTGGGTTGGGGGAAAATGCTGCTACACAGGGAAATGGAGGGGGAGGGAATGCTGCTGTGACTGCTGTACAGGGAAGTGGGAGGCGAGAGAGAAATGCTGCTGCTGCATAGGGGGCAAGGAGAGAGACAGATAGAAAGAAAGAAAGAAAGAAAGAAAGACAGACAGTGGGAGGGAGGGAGAAAGAAAGAAACATAGACAGCGGGAGGGAGAGAGACAGAAAGAAAGAAAGAAAGAAAGAAAGACAGCCATATATTCTAGCACCCGTTAATGTAACGGGCTAAAAGACTAGTATATATATAATACATCTATTGGTGCTGCATGCTTAATAAATCATGCTAAACATGCTTCAGATAACAGCCTACACTTATCTTAAATATTGTAGACAGCCCTGGCCCTACGGGACCCGTTTCAATGTGATTACCCAGCTTCTTCAAGGGTTTTCTCAGGCTGCTCAAATACTTTAAAATATATAAATGATGACTGTTATCATGAATCTAAAACACTGCAAAATCCACAGGCAGAGCTTTGGAGTTTCAATGCATAGATGAGGTGATAGTGCAGGGAGGAGGGTTTTAGATTTGTTTTGAACTACATGACATACTGGGGAAGGGGAGCCTATTTCACAAAGATGGGCTCTACCTTAACCATGGTGGAATCAGACTGCTGGTGTCAACATTTAAAAAGGAGATAGAGCAGCTTTTAAACTAGAAACTGGGGGAAGGCCGACAGTTGCTCAAAGAGCATGGTTCGGGACAAGGTATCTTTAAAAGATATCATCATAAAAGGGTAGAAAGATATCAATACAGTCCACTGTACACCGTTTCCTTACAAACAGAGCAGGCTGATTTTAAAGATTGTACATTTATCTATGTCAACTGCTGAGCAAACTGTAAATAGCTATGACAGTCCCTGTTTGAAATGTCTGTATGCAAATGCCAGAAGCCTGTAGAATTAGTTAGGAGAGTTAAATATATTGCACTAAATGAAAAGATAGATATAATAGGCATCTCTGAAACTTGGTGGAAGGACAATAACCAATGGGACACTGTCATACCAGGGTACAAGTTATATCATAGTAATATGGTGGATTGAAACAGTGGAGGCATAATGTAATACTGTATGTTAAGGAGGGCCTTAAATCGAATGGACTCAAAATTCTACAGGAGCAGAAACACACCTTGGAATTCCTAAGGGTAGAAATTCCATGTGTAAGGGAGAAAAGGATAGTAATAGGAATGTACTACCGTCCGCCTGATCAGGATGAATGGACAGATGCTGAAATGTTATCAGAAATTGGGGAGGCTAACAAACTGGATAACACAGTAATAATGGATGATTTGAACTACCTTGATATTGAATGGGTAAATGTATCTTCAGGGCATGCTATGGAGATAGAATTCCTTGATGAAACTAAGGACTGTTTTATAGAGCAGCTGGTTCAAGAACTGACAAGTGAAACAATTCTAGTTCTTGGTGGAGCGCATTAATTGGTGAGGAAGATAATGGTGCTGGGGCCACTTGATAACAGTGATCATAACATGATCAGATTTGATATAATCCCTGGAATAAGTTTACACAGGAAATCTAATACAACAGCACTTAATTTAAAAAAAAATGAAACTATAACATGAGGAGAATGTTAAAAAAGAAACTTAAAGGTGCATCTACAAAGATCAAAAATATACCATCCTGGAAGCCCAGACTAGATAAGGAAGGCAAAGAGAGACCTTGAAAAGAAGATTGCGCTGGAAGCAAAAACACACAGTAAAAACTTTTTTTAGGTATATTAAAAGCAAGAAGCCGGGAAGAAAATTGGTTGGACTGCTATACGACTGAGGGATAAAAGGGGCAGATAATGACCCGAATGATCCATCCAGTCTGCCCAACATTACCCACTCTTTAAATTACTGATTTAATTTAAATTTCTTCTTCTTAGCTATTTCTGGGCAAGAACCCAAAGCTCTGCCCAGTACTGAGCTTAGGTTCCATCTACTGAAGTCTCTGTCAAAGCGGAGAGATTAAATGAATTATTTGCCTCGGTCTTCACTGAGGAAGATTTGAGGGAGATACCAGTGCCAGAAATATAATTCAATTCTGATGAATCAGAGAAACTCATATAAATCTCTGTAACACTGGATGATGTAATGGGTCAATTTGACAAATTGAACAGTAGCAAATCGCCTTGGACCGAATGGTATACATCCCAGAGTGCTGATAGAATTGAAAAATGAACGTGCAGTGCTATTGTTAGTAATTTGTAATTTTTCTTTAAAAACCAGCATAGTACCAGAAGATTGGAGAGTACCTAATGGGACGACAGTTTTTAAAAAGGGTTCCAGAGGTGATCCGGGAAATTATAGACCAATGAGTCTGACATCGGTGCAGGGCAAAATGGTAGAGACTATTATAAAGAACAAAATGACAGAAAATTCAGTATACGTAAGCACAGATTAATGATAGAAAGCTAACATGGATTTAGTCATGGGAATTCTTGCCTCACCAATCTATTACATTTCTTTGAAGGGGTGAATGAACATGTGGATAAAGGTGAACCAGTTGGTACTGTGTATTTGGATTTTCAAAAGGCATTCAAAGTACCTCATGAAAGACTCCTGAGGAAATTAGAAAGTCATGGTATAAGAGGTAATGTCCTATTATGGATTAAGAACTGCTTGAAAGACAGAAAACAGAGTGGGTTTAAATGGTCAATATTCTCAATTTAGAAGGGTAAATAGTGGGGTTTCCCAGGGATCTGTGTTTGAACTGCTGCTTTTTAACATATTTATCAATTATCTAGATGTGGGAATAACTAGTAAGATAATGAAATTTGCAGATGACACAAAGTTGTTAAATCACAAGAGGATTATGAAAAATTGCATGAGGATATTGTGAGACTGGAAGACTGGCATCAAAATGGCAGAAGACCTTTAATGTAAGCAAGTGCAAAATGATGCATGTGGGAATGCTGGGTTCTATGTTAGGAATCACTGCCCAGGAAAAGGATCTAGGTATCATTGTTGAGGATACATTGAAACCCTCAGCTCAATGTGTGGCAGCAACTAAGAAAGCAAATAGAATGTTAGGAATTATTAGGAATAGAATGGAAAACAAAGATGAAAATATTATAATGCCTCTGTATCGATCTATGGTATGGCCGCAACTTGAATACTGTGCGTAGTTCTGGTCACTGTATCGCAACAAAGATATAGCGGAATTAGAAAAGGTATAGAGAAGGGCAACAAAAATGATAAAAGGTTTGGGATGACTTCCCTATGAGGAAAGACTAAAGCGGCTAGTGCTCTTCAGCTTGGAGAAGAGACAGCTCAGGGGTGATTTGATAGAGGTCTATAAAATACTAAGTGGAGTGGAAAGGGTAGATGTGAATTGCTTGATCACTCTTTCCAAAAATACTAGGACTAGGGGCCATATGATGAAGCTAATAAGTAGTAGATTAAAAACAAGCCAAAGAAAATTTTTCCTCACACAATGTGTAATTATACTCTCGAATTTGTTGCCGGAGAATGCCATGAGATCAGTTAGTTTAGTGGGGTTTAATTTCCTTAAAGAGAAGTCCATAGGCCATTATTGAGATGTCTTGGGGAAATCCACTGCTTATTCCTAGGATAAGCAGCATAGAATCTATTTTGTTACTTGGGATCTAAATAGGTGCTTGGGATCTGAATTGGCCACTGTTGGATACAGGATACTGGGCTTGATGGACCTTCAATCTGGTATAGCAATTCTTATGATAGCAATTCTTATGATAAGGAATCCCAGGCAATGTAGGAGAGTGATTGCTTTTTCTAGAAGAATCAAAGCTTGTGATTCCAAATGAGCCACCAGAAAGCAGGCATCCAGGTAAGGAAGGTGTGCTGCTGCCATCAGAAAGCACTTCTAAAGCACCCATGGACCCAATGAACGGCTGAAAGTAAGAAGTTTATAATGGGTATATCTGAGACACTTCTTATAAGGAAAGATTAGGTTCTTACCTCAATAATTTTCTTTCCAGTATAATGGTACAGTAAGTTTGACAAGTTGGTTCCTTTCCCCAAATAATGAGGATTGCAGAAGGCATCATCTACATTTTTTCATCTCCACCCCCTTGTTTCCCTGAGTAGTGCCTCAATTCATAACAAAGCAATGGATAACCTCTAAAAAAGGAGAAATAACAAGGATGGCCAATTAAGTCATTTCTGTTCTGCAACAAGAACAATTAATTAAACCAATGAACAGTTATCAGAAAAACAGTGGAACCAACAACTCACCTACCTGAGTGCAACCAGCATTAACATTTATACAACTCTTATAGCCTCTCGCAAAAGATTTTGCTATAGAGCTACCTGATAATTCCTCTAACTTATGTAACAGAAGAACATTAAGCATCGTCATTCTTTCTTGGTTAATCACAGACAAATATCTAGAGCTATACATGAGACAGGGTGGGCTATCAAGTCTACTATACTTTTATACTAGAAAGAAGATTATTGAGGTAAGAACCTAATCATTCTTACCAGTGCAAATCATTCTTACCAGTGGGCCTTTTCTCCCTCAAACAGAGGAGATTGAGAGGGGACATGATCGAAACATTCAAGGTACTGAAGGGAATAGACTTAGTAGATAAGGACAGGTTGTTCACCCTCTCCAAGGTAGGGAGAACGAGAGGGCACTCTCTAAAATTGAAAGGGGATAGAGTGATAGAAAACTGGAATGCTCTTCCAAAATCTGTCAAAGGGGAAAACACCCTCCAGGGATTCAAGACAAAGTTAGACAAGTTCCTGCTGAACCGGAACGTACACAGGTAGGGCTAGTCTTTGACCAGAGGGCCACCGCATGAGCAGACTGCTGGGCACAAGGTAAACTAGGCTTGCCAAGTGAGACATACCAAAGCAGTCCCATGAGTCTAGGGCTGGGCAGATGAGCCTGCTGCGAGAACTAACTACCTGAATACAGTGTCCATTTGTGTTGTGACATCCACTCCATAAATCTAGTACAGATATGGAGGGTGAACCAGGTAGGTACTCTAGAAAACTTAACAGATGGAACTACCCAGGATTCTGCCCATGAAGAGGTTGAATATGTTCCCAAAGAAATTGGTGAGTGTTTTACCAAAGCCAATTGTACGCAGCTGTAATAGGCATGCAAATCCATCTGGAAATGGATGTCTTTGAGGCAGGATTGCTCCCACATGCTACGTATGGTAAATATAAAAATGTGATCTGAAAGGCGAAAATAATTTGTCCTCTGAAAATAACAGAGAATAACTCTCATGTCCAGTAATGTCAAGAATTTCCTTTTTCTTTATGTCTGTGTCATAGAAACACTGGGAGATTGACTTCCTGATTTATTCCCATTATAGTCATACTAGATCCATATACCATGGCTGATGTGGTCAATCTGGCACCACTAGAAAGGTAGTTATGACACTATCAGGTTGATTGCCAACCTTCCCCAGTATTTCACAATTTGTTGAAAACAATCTGGGGCAGCTTCTGGGATGGCTTCTAGGTGGTCTTTTGCCCAATAAAAAAATTGGGTTTCCAATTGTAACTGAGCACTCCTGGTGCCTTCTTGTCTGGTGATGTATGCCACCACTGTGGCATGGTCTGAGAAAATCCTGACTGCTTTGCCTTCTAGATACTTTTTGAAGACCTGCAGTACTAGCTGAATGGCTCTCAGATCCAATCTATTGATAGTCCAGTTCCTCTGAGAGGTCGACCTGGTCGACCTTTGCAATGACACTAGACTGGTATCCATCATCGGTATCACCCATGAGGAAATGTGGAGAGGTAAGACCTTGACAGAGTCTCTGTCCGGAACCACCAGCACAGATTTTGATGTGCTCTCACCATCCAGGACAACTGTCTCTGAAGCAGATCCATCTGCGGAGACCAGTGGGATAGCAGTGCTCTCTAAAGAATACATAGGTGAGCTTTCAGTCAAGGCACCACATCTATGGTCACTATCATGGATCCCAGCAACTGCAGGTAGCGCCAAACTGTAGGAGCCAGCATCATCGTGATTTCCAAAATCTGGCATCTTAGCTTCAGTTTGTGTGCTTCTGGAAGGAAAACATGGTCTTTTTCCATGCCAAAAAGAATCCCCAGATACTTCAGGGATTGGACTGGGTCCATATGACTCTTCAAGAAATTGATAATCCATTCCGGGTCCTGCAGGAGCTGTACAACTTCTGGCACTGCCCGGCGACCTTCAGCTTTGGACAGGGCTCTGAACAGCCAATCGTCCAAGCATGGATGAATCCGAATTCCTGTTTTGTGCAGGTGTGATGCAGCTACCACATTACCTTTGCAAAGGTGTTAGGTGCTTTTGCCAGCCCAAAAGGGAGCTCCTAGAATTAGAAATGGAACCTGAGAAATCTTCTGTGTATCAGAAAAATGGGAATATTCAAGTAAGCCTCCATCAAATCCAATGAGGCTAGGAAGTCCCCCAGTGCTATGACTAAATGCCTAGTCTCCTAGAATTTGTGCACCCTAGGGCCCGGATTCTGTAAACTGTGTCCCGATTGTAGGCAGCTGTCGTACAGCTGTCTAATCAGCCAATCAGAAGGCACGTTTTCTAAAAAAATGCTCCCCAGGCAGGCTGCCTATATTGAAGGCACTTCCGGGAGCCTAGGAAGGCCGCGATCAAGTATTGCGGCCGCGTCTAGAGTAACCTGGTTCTGTAACATGTTTGAATTTTAAACCCAAGGCTGCTCCAGCCATCCTGGGTATTAACATCCCTCTTGAAATCACAGTGAAAATAATGGGGGTTTTATTGCATTCTGCCTTAACCATGGAGCTTGAAGTTAATCTCATTTTAAGGAAAGTATATTTTAAACTATGACAACTTGGGATAACGTAGAACTTGCCTGCATGAGGACTATTTTAGGATTTTACTGCAATCGTTGAGGTTAACACATTTGGATTATTACAACATTCTTTATTCAGGGTTTTCTAGATTGCAGTTATTGCAAAATATAGCAGCTAAACTTATGTATTTAAGTGACACAAATATGATAGAGTCTCTTCATTCTTACATACATTGCATTGACTGCCAGTAGAGACAAAGATTATTTTAAACTGTTATGCTTGGTTCTCAAGATCTTAAATGGTTTAGTGGTGGAATATATGTTGTTTTTATTGATTTTTTTAGATCACAAAAGACCTTTACATTCAGGCAGTCAGTTTTCTTTAGCTTTTCTTTCTGCCAATAATATACACTCTAAAAGAATGTTTGTTAAGCTCTAACCTTATCAGGCAATATTAAACTGGAATAACTTTTATACTGAAATAAAGAAAAGTGATTGTTGTTTACATTTTCAAAATTCTATTATTTTATTTAAAAAATTCCAGGAAATATATGAAGCCGCGTTAGGGTTTTGTTTTTTTTTTTATCGCCGGCCTTGGTGGTAAAAACTTTGACGCTCATAGGAATTCTATGAGAGTCAGAATTTTTATCGCCATGGCCGGTGATAAAAAAGCCTAACACGGCTTCATAAAGGAGGGATATTTTGTGTTTCCTTCTGCATGTGAGATGAGAAGGTGTCTTCTTCTGCTCTGTATCTCCATTCTTGTTTTTGAGTTTTCATCCCACCTTTGAGGCTTCGGTTGCTATAGAGCAGGGGTAGGGAACTCTGGTCCTTGAGAGCCATATTCCAGTCGGATTTTCAGGATTTCCCCAATGAATATGCATGAGATCTATTAATTGGGGAAATCCTGAAAACCCGACTGGAATACGGCTCTCGAGGACCGGAGTTCCCTATCCCTGCTATAGAGAACATAAGAACATAAGAAGTTGCCCCCGCTGAGTCAGACCAGAGGTCCATCTTGCTCAGCAGTCCGCTCCCGCGGCGGCCCATCAGGCCTAGTGCCTGAACAGTGGTCCCTGATTAATTTTGTAACTTACCTCTAATCCCATCCCTATAATCTACCTTTACTCTTATCGGTACCCCTCAATCCCTTTGTCTTCCAAGTACCTATCCAAAGCTTCTTTGAACCCCTGTAGCGTGCTCCTGTTTATCACATCCTCTGGTAGCACGTTCCATGTATCCACCACCCTCTGTGTGAAAAAGAACTTCCTGGCGTTTGTTCTAAACCTCTCCCCTTTCAATTTCTCTGAGTGCCCCCTTGTACTTATTGATCCCCTTAATTTGAAAAATCTGTCCCTGTCTATTTTTTCTATGCCCTTCATGATCTTGAAGGTTTCTATCATGTCTCCTCTAAGTCTCCACTTTTCCAGGGAGAAAAGCCCTAGCTTTTTCAGTCTGTCAGTATATGAGAGGTCCTCCATGCCCTTTATTAGCTTAGTTGCTCTTCTCTGGACCCTCTCAAGTACTTCCATGTCTTTCTTGAGGTACGGCGACCAGAACTGAACACAGTACTCTAGGTGCGGGCGCACCATAGCACGATACAGTGGCAGGATGACTTCCTTTGTCCTGGTCGTGATACCCTTCTTACTGATACCCAACATTCTGTTTGCTTTCCTTGAGGCCGTGGCACACTGCGCCGACGACTTCAATGTTGTGTCTACCATCACTCCCAGGTCTCTTTCAAGGTCGCTCACCCCTAGCACTGATCCCCCCATTTTGTAAGTGAACATCCCAGAGATCCTGGGACAGCTCTGCCTGGAAGAAGATACAGCCTTTGTGTTTGGAGGGCTGTAGCTGGGAGAGGGAACCTGCCTTGCCTTGCCAGCCTGCACTAGCCTTTTGGATGCTTGGGCATCCAGCAATGTATGGGGGGATGGGCAGCCGTGGGTGCTTAACTTATGGCAGGGAGATCCCTTGCCACGATAAGCTCAGCGGCCATGTCTGCTTACAACAAAAATGATAATTATTTATTGAAGCACTTGCACTTTATGAAACGTTAGAAAACAACAAACTCACACACTTAAAAGTTCCTATGAGGACGGCTACCACACGAATATCTAGTGTGGCATTCTGAGGAACTTGTGTGTTGAAATTTCTCAACTTAGGTAGCAAATTGATGCTTAGTGGGACTTTACAATGTAGGCCAGCATTTTGCTGTCTAGGTCCGCCTAAGGCTACTTTCAGGTCAAGCCAAGCCTTAGCGAGCTTAAGCATCGCTAGGCTCCCGGAGACGCCAATGTAGGTGGCCTGCCTCAGGAGGTTTTTTTTTGTTTTTTTTTTTAGAAAACGTGCGTCCCAATTAGCTGGTTAGGCAACAGTTGGCCATCTACAATTTGGATGCCATTTATAGAATTTGGCCCTCAGAGTCTGATTAAATGGGCAGCCCAAAGAGACAAACCCCGGAGGAACCTACAAGCTTTCTTGAGGCAGAAATTTTCTCCATTCTTCAGCTGCAATGAGGGCTGATGCATGCACAGCACCTTCTAGTTTGTGAGTACAGTGCATTACTGTATATGGGAGAAATAGTGGTGGTGTGTGTGTGGGTTCCTATAAATGAAGCTTTGAGGATGTCTGGGGTGTCCTTAATGGTCCTCCACATCCAAAATACCCTTCCTCGAATTTTTGAAACTTTAATTCAGCTCTCTCAGACCATTGATTGGTGTTAAATTGCTGCTGCGGCAGCCATCTTGGATGTCTTGATTTTATTTTAAAAGTCTCTACCTGCCTCATAACACCTCAGTTTTGTTAATAATAAATGTCTTTGACTCCCTAGGCATTTCTACGCCGTATCATTCCAGCTTTATCCTGGATGGCCAGCTGAGGAGTGTCCAAGGGCCATATGCCGTGAGGCACATGGGGGGTGGGAGTGGTCTTCCCTCCAAGAAGCTTGTGTTGGTGCTTAAATTTCCCCTAGAGCCCTCAAATTGTGACTCAGCAACAGTGGTGAAATGCAAGTGTGGAGACGCCTCGGAACCCATGAGGGCACCAGAATTTCCTCTACAGAGATCCTTAGGGGATTCAGGCAGGGTTTTGACTCTGAATTTGTAAGTTGGATGTGTGAAGCTTATATGACGTTTAAAGCATCTGCAAAGCCTGGAATACTGCCTGTAATGGCGCAGATTTTTTTTTTATACCTTCATAGTGCACATTTCCCCAGTGCACTGCTTTCCACAGGAACCAGAGGCCGAGTCAGAAAAGGCCTGGGGGAACTTGAGGTCAAGGTCACTGCCTGTTCTCCCTCAGTGTGAATCCTCAGGTTTAGAGGTTTCTGGATCTCAGATGGGTGATAACAGCCAAGAATCTGTGGCAGCCCTAGACCAGGGACCCAACAATGTACAGTTTTTTTCACACCAGCAAATTTGATGGAAGCCATTGCTGTATCTTTGTGGAAATTAAATTTGGAGCTCTCGCAAATTTCCACTGCTCCATTTTTGCCCAGGAGCAGCTCTAAGACCCAGTCCACATATTTTCCTTCGCATCCAGAGATTACCATGATGAAGCACTGTGAGGCGCCAGAGGGCCCTCTGAGGGCTGCTGAGGCTATGACAAAATTGTACCCCTGATTCCAGCAGCTTTTTACCTCACCTAAGATGGAGTCATTAGTAGCACAAATAACTAAGCGTACTTCACTCTTTAGTTAGGAAGGAGTGTTCTTAAGGGATGCACAGGATTGCAGTGTAGACTTGGTCCACAAAAGGCAGTTTATTTTTTGAAAGCTTCTATACCGCTACTAATGACTGGAGAGTCAATTCTGAGTGGTTTACATGAGCTTCTTTAATGGTGTTACAATACATGCTCATGTAATGGTGTTACAATGCATAGTAATACAGTAGACCGGACTCGCTGATGGTTTAGTATACAGTTTATACACACTATCTTTCCCTATGTATACACTAAGGAAATAGTATATTCACACTGTCTTTCCTTATATATACTAGGGAATACTATATGAGCACTATCTTTCCCTTATATATACTAGTTTGAGGGTTTAACTCTGGGTCTGAAAGTGGCGGCTAAGGATTCCTTCATGAGCAAGGTGCCTGTTTATGTAAATATGCATGAGATAGATTTGCATCTCAAGGAGGCAGTGCATGCAAATCCATCTTATACATATTCATTGTGAATATCCTGAAAACCTGACCTGGCTCCGGCTCTCGAGGACCAGAATTGCCTACCTCTGTCCTAAGTCATTGTCTAACAGTAGACCACGTGCCCCAGGGGGTTAAATTGTGGTCTCGCTATTGTCACACCCCTAGCCATAAAGCTCGGTTTGTGCCAAGCGTAGTTTTGGCTAAACCTAGCCCAGTCATCAGAAGGGCTAATCAATGTGATAAGCTAGAGGCAAAGAATAGGGAAAACTCTGTATTCCCCCTTAAAACTCAGTTGGCTGATCTCCAGGGAGTGGGAGACGATGAAGGTAATAGCCTGGAACAGCCACAGATCTCTTCCAACTCCCCTGCTAACTCTCAGCTGCAGGAACTGATTACAAGTCCTAGGAAAGTTAGGCAGAAGCTGCAGGCTGCCCCTCCCCCTCAGAGAACAGGGCGTGTCCGCATTAGAGGCTGCTCTGAGGAGAAGGCAGGCAGTCTGCCCTGAGCCACCTCAGGAAGGAGGTGTTCAGGACAGTGCTCCTGAGCCTCACTGCTCTTCTGACATTGAGATGGTGGATTCAGCCACTGACCCTGTTGCTAACCAGCCAGCCGAACCAGAACTCATGGATTGCCTGGAATCAGCTAACATTCCTGAAGTTATCCCCATGGAAGAAAGTTAAGTTCCATGACTGGGGGGGGGGGGGTTGTTTGCAAGCTCAGGTTAGTAGCTGTTCAGGCTTCTCCTCAGCAACTGTTTGTACTTAAGAGAAGAATGGGAGCAGTGCTGAACTCCTGTTTTGCTGCCTGAAAGTAAAAACTTTTTTTGTTTGGAGCTTAAAGGAGCTGGACTGTATAAGTTTATATTTTGGTTTTTTTTTTAATGCTGTGGGTGAAGAAGTAGTTAATGGGGAAGAATCCACTTGTCATCCTTGGTAGGGATTGCGGGGCCATTTGTGGCATTCTGTTATGACAGAGTTAAATGGTGGATTCGGCTACTCCCCTCCCCCCGCCAACTTCGTTTAAGTTGGCTGGGGCCAAGCCTGCCTTCACTTAGGCTTGGACACCACACTGATGTTGTGCTAGGAAAGAAGTGAACTTGAGGTGACTGCCTCTTTTCAAAGGCAGAACATTGAAGTCTGTTTGCTTCTACTTACCTGAAATACCTGCAGGAAGGTGTGAGCTGTAGGATATTGTTTTTCAGCTCATGTTTTTTTTTTGTGTTCATATTGTAATTTTTGGTTGAGGGATTGCACAGAAGTTTGTTCCAGGGGCATTACCCAATAAACTGAGACTTGAGTTATTGTTGAAATTGACTCTTTGGAATCTTCTTGCCCTTATATTGAACTTTGTGACCAGCAGGACTTCCAGCTTCTCCTGGAAGCACGGCGGGTGAAGGCTATTTTGAGCACTGACCAGAAACATACCTATCCATGGTTTCCGGCAGTGCCACACTATGCAACGATGAGCTCCTCTGATCAGAGATTTAGACTGAGGTTCGGGGTTCCAGACAATTGTAGGCATTCACCCCCCCTCCCCCCAACTAGTACCAAGAAGTCCCAATAATGCTAGGCCAGAGACCAAGCTTCCCAAAATAGGAGGAAGAATCTCAAAGTACATGGAGACCTGGGTAAAGATCTTTTGAGACAAATGAGTTCTAGACATTATTCAAGAGGACTACAAGCTCAAACTTTTTTCACCCTTTACGTGAATTTTTTTGCAGATTCTCTGGCAGGAAAAGCAGCCAAAGTCAGAGCTACAATAAACCGGCTTTGGGGTCAGTACCGGATGCAGAATCAGATGTGATCAGATACTCAATACACTTTATTGTGCAGAAGAAAGACTCGGGGGATTGGAAGCCAATGCTGGATCTGTATAGGATGCCCAGATTCTGTATAGGATACCCTTTATTCTGGAGAGATGTCCTACTTAAATTGTCTAAATCAGGAAACAGCAAAAGAATGTCATTGAATATCAAGATAATTTAGACCTGAGCTAAAAGAATTAACGCTGGCTTTTACAAAGCTGCGGTAGAGGTCTCTACCATGGGCTGCTGAGGTAAATACTCCAATGCTCATAGAATTCCTATAAGCATTGGAGCATTTACCTCGCTGGCCAAACCAGGTCCTAAGTACCTAGCTAGATCCCAAGTAATAAAACAGATTTTAAGCTGCTTATCCTAAGAATAAGCATTGGATTTCCCCAAGCCATCTCAATAATGGCCTATGGACTTCCTTTTTATGAATTTAGCCAAACCTTTTTTAAACCCCACTAAGCTAACTGATTTCACCACATTCTCTATAGCACATCCTAACACAAGACTTTCCTGCATGCTAACTCCATTTTTACTCTGTCTACAAAATAGCATTTTTTTTCTGTCAGGCCATGAGCTAATTTTCATATTAGTGCATGGCAACTGAAAAAAATATAAATAAATAAAATATGGGAGCACTTACCACATATTTACAAAGTCTAAAGGCCATTATGGATGCATCCACACCTATTCTCTATTCTTGAAATGCTTTACAAAATTAAATACAAAAAAAATTAAATAACACTTGCTTAGCATGTGCAAACAGGAAAATTACTGCTTTAACACATCCTGTGGTAAGCATTTCTAGACATGCTAAACTCATTGTAGAGTTTAGTATATCTTAGTAAATAAGCCTCTAAGTAGCAATGGATATAAACAGCTTTCCAAGAAAATAAGAAAGTATTAATCTTCAAAAGATCGATTAAATAGAAACTCCTTAACACAAGTATGAGCAAATCTCTAATTCATTCAGTCTTTATTACAACAGATAATGATCTAGTTTATCAAAGACTGCAACCAGATCCAGCTGAACTAAAATCTCAAGTCTCCTTTAGATGCCATTACTCTATCATACACTAAAGTTGCTAAAATCATTTCTGTAAGAGCTTCTAAAATCTGATTTAGTAGGTTATAAAACATTGTAATATATAGGAGCATCTTTGAAAGGATGTCCAACAGTAGCATAGTGAGTGTAGGAGGCATCCAGAGCGGTGGCCTTCCCCCGCACCTGCCTCTCCACCCCCCACTCCTTCCACGCCAACCCCCCTGAACCCTTCGCTCCCTACCCCCGCTCCTTCCGCACCACACTCACAATCTCTTCCCCAGCGTGAGCAGCTTCTCCAGCCTGCTGCTCACTGGCTTTCCCTCTGACGTCACTTTCTGGTTTCGTGACCCAGAAGTGATTTCAGAGAGAGCCAGGCTAACGTGAGTAGTTGCTCGTGCTGACAAAGATTTTAAAGAGGTACAGGGGGCGGGGATGGTGGGGCATGAGCATAGCATGGAGGGGTGGAGAGGTGATGGTGCCCCCACCAACATGGCGCCCAGGGTGGTCCACCTCCCCCTCCCCATTACTACGCCACTGATGTCCAAGTTAGAATAGGGATGTCCAGGTCAGAACATCCCAAACAGATGTTCATCTAATGTATTTTCAAACAGGATATACCTGTTCAAAAATACACGAGATGAACATCCATGTGCTAGAAACATCCTGAAAGAACATCCATTTTACAAACTGAAACATCCAAAATTTGAAGGGCGAGGAGAGGGGAAACAAGGAACATGGACATATGCGTAGCAAGACTGGCACCTCTCTGCCCCTCCCCCCTCCCCAACACCACGCTCGTTCCCTCCTTTCCCCACCCCTGTACCTCTTTAAAATCTTCACCAGCATGAGCAACTACTCTAGCCTGCTGCTCGAGCCAGTCCGGCTGCCTCTGAAATAACTTCTGGGTCACGGGTCCAGGAAGTGACATTAGAGGGAAAGCCAACACCAGCACGAGCAGCAGGCTGGAGAAACTGCTTGCACTGGTGAAGATTTAAAAAGGTATGGGGTGGAAAGGGAGGGTACGAGTGTGGCATGGGGGCATAGACGGTGCAGGGAGAGGGGTTGGCGTGGAAGGAGGGGAGGGGGAAGAGAGGAGGGCATGGGGGGCACCACTGCCTCAAGCGCCTCCTACCCTTGCTCCAACCACTGGTTGCATAAGGGACAGAAAGTGGACATTCCTGTGCTAACCAGTTAACACATCTACTGTACATTACAGTTGTAATTGCTGTAAGGAAAGCTAGAGCATTGTGCTGATTTGGTTTTTAAAATGTTATTGTTTGTATAATTGTTCCATGTATGTTATCCTGTAACCCACTAAGAACCATGATCGTGGAAGATAGACATGTTTTACGTAAATAAATCATGTGGGAGTCCTTACCAGCAACAACATGGGTGACAGTAAGTGTTCCCGCAGTAATTTTTAAAAATGGGCTCATACTAGTAGCAACATTGGGGCATAATCACAAAAAACGTAAAGGGAACAATACAAAGAAATTTTTGACACCTTTTTGAACCCGGATGGTGCTCAGAATCCACAAGTGGATCGGAAAAAGCTTTAACATGGGGAATGAACCCCTAAGGCATTTTCACGGAATCTATTATTGCACCACCGATTTTGGTAGAAAGGTGAATAAAATGTCTCTAAAATGCCAGTGTAGTAATTGTTATATATCCATAAAGTGAAAAAATGTCCAATATATAAAACCTTCAAAACTAGTGAGCTTAATTGAACTTATCTTAAATGTCCATGCAGCGATGATCTTGACAGGTTCTGACGCGTTTCGCCGAAATAGGCTTAAAAGGCTTCTTCAGAGAACCTGTAACGCTGAATGAAAGATTCAGTTTGTAAATCCTTCCTAAACAAAAACACAAGGTGAAACTATAATGAAATTCAAAAACCAAGAGTGTTACAAAGTCTCGACGCGGTCGGCTGGATACCTGGTACAAAGGAAAAAACTTTCATTTCCTATGACGTCAGTGCTCAGCTGAGCACCCTGTATTTGTAATGTGCAAAACTGTCCATCATCAGTGAAGGAACGCCCACCATTCAACTTCACGATTCAATCCAGTAGGAGTCACTGTCCTCCAATGGTAAATCCATCTCTGCTCGTGTTTCCATAGCCAGGCTTGAACATTACCACCTCTCTCGAGGTGAGCTACTTCCAAGACTAAAAATTGTAAGTCATTTAGCTGATGTGATAGCGAGTGCCAATGCTGCACTAAGGGGGCTCCCATATCACCCCTCCTGATCTTGCTCAAATGCTCGGTGATGCGTACCTTAATGCTACGAGTGGTGTGTCCTATATATAACAATTTGCATGGGCACATGATCATATAAACTACACCCCGGGTGTCACAATCCGTGTGGTGTTGAAGAATATAGGATTTAGATAAACTGGGGTGATCAATTCGAGTGGTCTCAAGAGCATGAGAGCATATTGTGCAGCGACCACATCTAAAGTGGCCTTTCAACTGAGCTGGAGTGTTAGCATGTACACTAACAAATTGAGAGGACATAATGTGAACACGTAAATTTCTGCCTCGCGAAAACGCAAACAGAGGAGGTTGAGAGAACCCTGGATGTACTTGTAAAATGTGCCAATGGGCTTTAATGATCTTTTTGATGGCAAAGGCTCTATATGAATGAGGTAAAGTGCACACCATACGAACTTCTTCCCTGACAGGGGAATGCTGTAATAAATATTGGCGGTGAGCGTATAAGGCCCTTTTAAAGGCCTTTTTTATGATACCACTCGGATATCCTCTGTCTGTGAACCTTTGTCTCATTTCCACAGAACGTGCCTTATACTCCTCTTTGTCACTACATAATCGTCTGAGCCGCAAAAATTGGCCCATGGGCAGATTGTCCCTCAAATGACGTGGATGGTAACTATCATAATGCAATAGATTATTCCTATCTGTCTGTTTCCGATATATTGTGGTGTCGAAGTGCCCCTGACTTAGTGTAATACAAATGTCAAGAAAAGCAATCTGAGTGGTGGAAATGGTAGATGTAAATTGCAAATGTGGGTTGCAAGCGTTTAACCACAACAAAAAACTGTGAAAAGACTCCTCCGTATTGGTCCATATCAAAAAGATGTCATCTATATAGCGCTTCCACACATAGATATCTGTGCAATAAGTGGAGGTATAGATGTAAGTCTCTTCAAAGTCTGTAACATACAAACATGCCAAAGTGGGGGCCATAGTGGCCCCCATAGCAGTGCCTTGGATCTGCAAGTAATATGCAGTATCAAACATAAAGTAATTCTTTTGTAAGGCTATGCTGGCAATAGTTACAAGAAATTCCACTCTCGCTGCTGGTAAGCTGAGAGTCTCTAGATGTCTACGGACTACCTCAATGGCACTGCTCTGAGGAATGTTCGTATATAAGGCCATTATGTCTAAAGTGACTAGAAGAGCTCCCTGAGTCTCTTGAAACCACAGGAGCATAGATGTAGTATCTTTGATGTAGGATTTAGCTAGAGTGACCTGCTGTTTAAGATGAAAATCTACAAAATCTGACAAAGGCTCTAAAAGGGAACCTATACCTGAGACAATCGGGCGCCCAGGTGGAGACGTAAGACTTTTGTGGATTTTGGGGACAAAATATATAACCGGAATAACTGGATGGGTTTGATGTAAGAAACGGTATTCTCTATCTGTAATGGTCCCCTTTTCCAAAGCCTGCAGTAGAACATGTTGGATGAGATCAGCTATCTCAACCGTAGGATCCATAGACAACACTTGATAGTACTTTGAGTCACTGAGTTGTCTCCGAGCTTCATTAACATAAGCTACAGTGTCTTGAAGTACTATACCTCCTCCTTTATCAGCAGGGCGTATGATGATACTAATGTCTTTAGATAAAGTGTGTATGGATTGCATCATGTCCCTGGAGATATTACGTCTGGTATGAGATTGCTGACTTTCCAAAGTAACTATGTCTTTTTCCACTAAGTTGTAGAAAACTTGTAAATGGGGGTCCAAATTGCCCGGAGGGTTCCAAGTGGAGGGTCTGTGGAGTTCCGAAGGATCATAATATTTCCAGCTGGCAGTTGAAATTTCTTGCACCTGCAGCGTTCTTTTGACGATGTTGTTACATCGCGAACTTAAAACATTCCACCAGCATTGAAAAGGATTTTCAGCATACTTATGATAGGGTCTCCTGAAGAAGAAACCGAAACGGGGCCACGTAGAGACCCCGAACCTGTCACAAGCTAAGTTATCGAGCTACTCTTTACTTATTTACAGAGCGATGTTCGTTTGAAAAGATAAAAGAAACAAAGAATCTTTATACGAGTGTTTGAAAGACTGTAACGATATTTATTTATTTATTTTTTGTAATCAACCTTGGAGCGTAACCAGCACCAACAGAGTTGCAATGACTGGAAAGTAAACTTTGGTTCACCACTAGGGGGGCGCGGCTACCCCCTTGAAGAGTTTCACACCTCTGAGTGACTTTAAATGTGGTGGTTACAATCCTGAGGTTTGGTTACCAATTTGAATGTGAGGTCAGTTTATTTGTTTGGACTTTAGATTTTTCTGACTTCCTCTAGTTTCTAACTAGTATTACCCCAGCGATATCACAAGGAAATTGAATTTATCAGGTAGTGGCAGCTTTTATCTTGGCAAATGTTTTTGAATATTGGCCCGATAGTATTTACTCTGTAAGCTGAAACTTAACTGGAGGCTGAACAATTGTAGAACAGGTGATGATAAATGGTTGTCCCTATTTTCATGGCAAGCCTGCCTCGTTTGCATATTCTATAGAAAATCTATCATTCTGGCTCCACAGGACTCATACAGTAAGAAAAAATGAGCAGTGCATCGCAAAAATTGCCATCAGTAACTTTAAAATGGACGAAACATAATATGCTGTAGTTTTTACATGCTAACATTAATAAGGCCTGCTTCTATTAATTTAATTTAAAAAAAAAAACAGACTCCTTAGAGTATTTTATTTAATGTGCATATTTATCTTTCTGATTTAAACAAATCCTTTAAGTAGGAGACATTAAATAAAGGCATCGTTTTAAATAATGACTTTAAGGATAGTGTCCCTTTAGGAAATACAATACAATCGAAAGCACTGTTGCTGAACCAAAGCATAGGAAATCCTGTTTTAAGATGCTGATAGTGGAAACCTCAAAGACATTGCGCCATACGTCCTGTCAGAACTAACTGTAAATGTAATCTCCTTTTAAAAACCTGATATATTGGGTGTTTTGTTGGTTTTTTTGGTAGGGGGGGGGTTCATATCAGGACATGCTGTGAAACGTGTTTGTGAGGATATGCTAATATTAGTATGGACTCCCCTCCCCTTTTGCTAAATCTGTTGATAATTGAGAGCTCTGCTAAAATAGAATTTGCTATTTTTGAACTTTGCTGTTAGGCCGCAGCTCTATCAAAATAACGATCATTGCACTAAACTTAGAAAGCCAGCTGAGATATTTTTATATAGATTTTGTATATATATATATAACACGATCCCAGAGCCTACTCAGTGGGATTTAAATAGAAGCCTGTACAGCAATGAAGTAAAAATAAATGTGAAACTGATAGTATGACTCATTGTACAACTGGGTAGAAAATCCATTCATGGAGTGCAGGTGTATAATCTATAATGCTTTAACATAAAATGAAGAATCTACAAACTAAGAGGTTCTTTTACTAAGCTGAAGTACTCTTATGTGGGTTTTTCATGTGTGCTAAGGCCATTTCTACTGAAGTTGAAAATGGCTGATTTTCTATTTCTTCCTTTAATGACCATGCACTAATATTGCCATTAGAACACATCCATTAAAAAAAATGTAAAAAAAATACCACAAGAGCACGTATCTGCACCTATTTTGTAGGCAAAAAGGCTCCTACAGTAATCCTGTCGATCCCACTTTTACTAAACTGCGATAGCGGTTATTAGCGCAGGGAGCCGCGCTGAATGCTCCGCGCAGCTCCGGATGCTCATAGAGTTCCTATGAGCGTCGGGAGCAGCGCAGAACATTCAGCGAGCTCCCTGCGCTAATAACTGCTATCACGGTTTAGTAAAAGGGTGTGTGTGTTACTTAATCAGAATATGGTCATGTGGTTGTGCTAACCAATAAGCACAGAAATGCTCACTCTCTGCCCACCCAAAACACCACCTCCACCAAAAATAAAAATATTTTTTATTGCTACAGAGATTGCAGACAGCAGGATACCTGATCATGCCTGTAGTAGCCTTTTTACTGTATGTTCCATTAAGCATAAGTTTCCAAGTTTTATTAGTGCTTGATAAATCGCTTATTAGATACCTAAGCGATGTACAATTCAGGTAAAATATAAATACAAATACATTAACATTTAAACTAAAAAAAACAAAAAAAACATACTGGGTTAACACACATGAAACAAGGGGGGTAGAGGGGAAAAGTTACAATATATTTGTAGAGGAAAATATACATTTAAGGGAAAAAATAACTCAGGGAAGGAAAAAAAGCGAAATTAAGGGATATTAAGCCTAGTATTAATAAAACAAATTTTATAAATCCAAGATTCATATGTTAAAGGCTTCCTTAAAAAAATAGGTTTTTAAAGCTCTTTTAAAAGAAATGAGGTCCTTTATATCTCTAATGTATTGCGGTATTGAGTTCCATAAGGTAGGGGCGATAATTGAAAACATGTCTTGTCTTCTCGTACCAATAATTTTTAAAGATGGAACAGTTAACAAATTTCTTGATGCTGATCTAAGGTTCCGTGATGCGTTATAAGGAATGAGCAATCTAGTAATGAACTGAGGTTCATTATAGTTCAAAGATTTAAAAACTAGCAGTAATATTTTATACGGGATTCGATGAGCAATAGGAAGCCAGTGGGAGTCTATCAACAGAGGGGTGAAATGGTCAAATTTTTTTTGCGTTATAAATTAGTTTGATTGCAGTGTTTTGAATGATTTGTAGCCTCCTTTTTTCTTTTTGTGGTATATTGAAAAAAAGGGAATTGCAGTAATCGATTTTGGAAATAATCAACGAATGGATCAATATATTTATAGACTTAGGTTTAAGAAATTTGGATATAGAACGAATCATACGTAATTTATAGAAGCATGATTTAACGGTGTTCCCTATGTTCTCGTGAAATGAAAGCTTGTCATCCACGATAATACCTAAAATTTTTAATGAGGAAACAGAGTCTAAAGGAATATTGTCTAGGACAAAGGCAGTGTCCAGTGAAATGTCCTTTTTCCAGGGGAATATCATAGATTTTGTTTTTTGATATTTAAAGCCAATTTGTTGGTGTTCAACCATTCTTTTATTGAGTTTAATTTCTTATTGATTATAGAAATTTCATCTGGGTTTCCTGGATCGATGGGGTGCAATAATTGAATATCGTCAGCATAAGCGAAGGATGTAAAACCGATAGATTGACAGATGTTTAGAAGAGGGGACAAAAAAATATTGAAGAGAAGAGGAGAAAGAATAGAGCCCTGTGGAATTCCATATGAGGTTGAAAAAGATTTTGAGTGTTCGTTGTTGAAATAGACTGTTGAGGATCGATTAGAGAGGAAAGATTCAAACCATTTCAAAACTTCGTCACTGATGCCAATTGATTCAAGACGTTCTAATAAAAGAGCATGGTCAATAGTGTCAAAAGCCGCTGATATATCGAGTGAAAATAGAACAACTGATTTTTGATGGTCTAAAAAATAATGGATGTTGTTAATCATTCCAATTAGTGATAGCTCAGTGCTGTGAAATTTCCGAAAACCAGTTTGGTTCAGGTGGAGAACGTTTGAAGCCTCTACAAAGTTGGAAAGTTGATTAAAGACAAGTCTTTCAGTGATTTTAGCGAGAAAAGGAATATTGGCTATGGGTCGGTAATTTGAGACTTCTGTACTAATTCTATGGTCTTTTACTATGGGCATAACGGTTGTTGTTTTCCAAGCGAGTGGGACGTAAGCGGTAGTTAAGCTTTTGTGAACCAAAGAATGAATAAATGGACCCAAACAGGAGAAAAATTTCTTCAAATATATTGGTGGAATAATCTCGGATTTAACTCTTCTAGGATTTGTATTTTGAATAGAGAGATTGATATCGTTAATAGTGGGTATATTGAATTTCCTGCATTTAGAAGTTGGGATAGAATTTACTGAGAAAACATTTTCAGTACTATTGTTTGGATTCGGTAGAAAGTTATTGCGAATTGTTATTATTTTTGAACAAAAATAATTAGCGAGATCTTGGGAAGATGGAATGCTGCTTTGTTTAGTGGGATGTCTGTGAGTGAGAGGTGTGATGGATTTTAAAATAGAGTACAGAATTGAAGGATTTTTTGCTATAGAGATTTTTTTTTTATAATAATTAGTTTTAGCTAAATTAATTTTTGTTTTGTAAAAAGCAGCTTGTTCCTTGTCTCCATTTTCTTTCTAAAGATCTAAGTTGTTTTTTTATGAGAGAAAGTTCATCAGAGTACCATGGGTTAAAAATTTTTCGTGCTGGAATTGTTTTTGAAACTAATGGAATTTTTTTATCTAAAAGGGATTGAAACCCCCCCTTCCCTCCCTCCCTCCCTCCGTGTACTTCTACACCAGGGCTCCCCTCCCCTGAAGGCCTGCACCCCACCTAAAGGCCTGTCCTCCTCCTGAAGACTGCACCCCCCGAAGGCCTGCACCCCCTGAAGGCCTGCTCCCCCCCCGGCCTTCCGCTCCTACCTTAAGATAATCGGCAGCCTGCAGAAAGGATCGTGGTGTTGTAGTGCCTTACAGGCTGCTGTCTTCCTCAGCCCCACGTTCCCTCTGCCACGGTCCTGCCCCTCCTCTGATGTCAGGGGCAGGATCGCGGTAGAGCCAACGTGGTACCGAGGACGACGGCAGCTTGCAAGGATCGCTACAGCACCACAATTCTCTCTGCAGGCTGCCAATTATCTTAAGGTAAGAGTGGGAGCCCAGGGGAGAAGCTGGAGGATGCTGCAAAGGGCCAAGACAGCACTTCCTGACTGACCCTCCCCGCTCGCCCCTGAAGCAGCAGAGGTAGTGGACAGCCAGCAAGAGGCAGCACTGCTGCTCCTGCTTTAGGGGGCAAGGCAGAGGATTGGTAACCAAACCGGCGAGGCTGATTTTTTTTTTTAACAAATCGATTCACCTGATTCGAATCGGTGAATCAATTTGAATTGGAAATCGTGCAGCACTACTTAACAGGTTAAAGAAAGGGCTGTTATTTACATGGTCCTATTTAACTGCTAATCCCAGTGCTGAATATTGGCATTAGCCAGCTAAATTGTGCAGTATAGCTAGATTAGCCACCATGCGCTAACCGCAAATATTAATCAGAAGATAACCTGTTATTATTTGCAGACAGCTGTGCTGACTGGTTAAATAGCGCTGAATATCAGGGAGTTCGAGCCCACATCTTTCACAGCTACAGTAGCATCACACTTGGCGGATGAACTGGTGCTTCTAAAGACAAAACAAGCTATGCTTAGTTTCCCTTAATTTCCATGTGCATGGAAGGAGGACTAAGTGCACACTGACACAATGCATACCAATGCTTTTTGTCCTTTTTTTTGTGGTTTTGTTATTTGCTATTCTAGTCATAACTGGCTCTCTTGATTTGGTACCCTTTTGTACTGCTGATTGTACTACTTTAGATGTTACTGCCTGGTGTAATCAGCTGTTCTATGACTCATTTGCTTCCTTTTGCCATGAAAAAGAAAAATGACCAAAATAAAACCCGCAGCAGCCACAGTCATATAGCCATCTCAAATTTCAGGCATGGTATGCCTTGCTATCAACTCCTGTAGCCATAAGGTCAATCTGGAGCAACATTCCTTGGAGGAGGGGGGGCTTAATAGTGAACTCAGCCTACTCCCATTTTTGGTGATGCCTGATGAAAGGAGGAATGGACCAGTAGCAGAACAGAGAGGTATTTATTCATGTTTTTTAGTTTATTGTATACTTTCTCATAAATCATGTTCCAAGTGGATTAACAACTTTAGCATAAAAATATAAAGCTTAAAATATATTCTGAACAACCACATAAAACAATGAAACAGTATAAAATAAAGACAGTAGATAATCATAACATTAGAATGAATACAACCACAAATTAAGGCAAGTTAAATATATGAGAGGGCCAATAAATAATGCTTGTTTATTTATGTATGCATATATTTATTTATATTAGGTTTTCCCACAACAAGGCATACAGGATGAATGCTATTTGTAATCAATTCATAATAGCCATCCATGTGATATACAACACATTACTGTCATTAAAATCATCCTCACATGTACAAGCATTCACAGTTCTCCTAGATGTTTTCTTTTTTGTCTTAATTTCCCAGATTCCACAAATCACACAGTTATAACTGCTTATCTCTCTATTCTCACATCCACTATAGCAGTACAAGGGTAAACTGTTTGGAATACTTCAGAGAAGTGATATGATTTCATCGGACCTTCAAGGATACAGTACACTAGGAAAACATGCATGGAGCTATGGTAACCCTAAACAAAAAGTATAGGAGTAATTGTACAGATTGGTATTTGTAACCATAAACAACAGTGGTATCATAACATCAGGCTTTCAACATGGATGGCATGACCTGCCTGGAGGACCTATTAAATCTCAAATATTTGGAGGCAAGACTTTTTATTTATTTATTTTTCACAGATTTTTGTGGCTGTGGGAATTATTATAAAATTTGATAAGATTGAGAAGGGGGTAAAGTGTTTGCATAAGCATTCTGTTTGAACATTGCAAGGCAATGGGTAGCCTATTTATACAGACGGAGAAGGCAATTACCATATTTTTCGCTCCATAAGACACACTTTTTTTACACCCAAAATTGAGTGGAAATGTTGGTACGTCTTAAGCAGCAAAGATATAAAATTTTTAAAACCCCCTTCTAGTCTGTCCTTTTAAAACACCCCTAATACCTTTTTTTAACCCTCGTCCCTTTTTAAAACACCCCGTCCCATACCTCTTCAAATCTCCCACTGCTGGACCACCAGGAAATGGGGGAGATTTGAAGAGATATGGGACGGAGGGGGGGGGGGGTGTTATAAAGAAGGAAGGGGGTTAAAAAAGGTTGTTTTTTATTTTTGGTTCATTGTTCTGCATACTGGAGGTTGCTCCCTGCTCTAGGAAGGGGTGGGGGATTCATGCTGTGGTATTCTTGATTATTGTTTCAGTTTTGTATGGGACTTGTTTCTGTTTTGGGCTTTGCCCTGTTTGTAATTTATTTTGGAAACCAATAAAAATTGTACCATAAAAAAGGGAGGGGGGATTAAAAAAGGTACTGGAGGGTAGGTTACAGGACAGGGCAGTGCTGTGGGACAGGATACAGAGCCTGGTAAGGAGTGTAAGGTTGGGTGCAGAGCCTGGCAGGGAGAATTTGGTTTAGAATGGTTTTTTTTCTTGCTTTCTTCCTCTAAATCTAGGGTGCGTCTTAAGGTCAGGTACATCTTATGGAGCGAAAAATACGGCTGTGTCAGAATTTGAGCTTGGAAAGATAGATATGGGGGACAGTAGTGGGAAAAGACTGAAGGATTGGGTAAAAAGCAAGTGGTAAAGGTGAGCTGATATTAGGTTGCCCATGGAAATTTATATATGCTTCTTCCAAAGTGGATCAAACTCAACTAGATAGACTAGATAAGCCAGTTTGGTCTTTTATCAGCCATGGTTTACTATATTACTATATCATTATTATCTGGCTGCACTTCATTGGCTGGTCTGTTTAGCTTTAAGTGGGGTTGGCAAGTGAGCTTCTCAGAACCTGATGACATGCTTTGGGTGGGAAGACCTGTACTTGCAGTCACAAGATGGCTCACTTCTACTTGGTTGGTCTACCTGTCTTTTAAGGAGATACTTAACCTGGAAGAAGGAAAGGTGAGTAATGGAGTGCCTCAAGGATTGGTGTTGGGATAAATTCTGTTCAATATATTTATGAGTTACATTGCTGAAGTGTTAGAAGGTAAGGTTTGTCTTTTTGCAGATTATACCAAAATTTGTAACAGAGTGGACACCCCAGAGGGAGTGGAAAACATGAAAAAGATCTGCCAATTTTAGAAGAATGGTCTGTTTGACAACTAAATTTGATGCAAAAAAGTACAGAGTGATTCACTTGGGGAATAGAAATCTGAAGGAACCATATGTGCTAGGAGGTAATAGGCTAATATGCATGGAGCGGTAGGGCCAGAAGGAGTAGGCATCCATCCTGCCAGTGATCTTCGTGGCGGGGGGAGTCCAACAGGAGGGGCTGGGTATCATGCCTGCTGTTGATCTTTGTGGGGGGAGGTGTTCTGGCAGGAGGGAATGGGCATCCCTCCTGCCGGGGGATTGTGGCAGAAGGAATTGAGCACTCCTCTTGCTGCAGAAATTGGGGTGGGGGGGAAGGTTTGGAGGTTCCAGCAGAAGGGACTGGGCATTCCTCCTGCTGGCCAACATTGCAGGGGGATGGGTTCCCTCTGTGACTGCTAAACTGATTGCGGCAGGGAAATTCCCTTGTTGTGATCAGTTCAACGGCCCTGTCTATTTGAAATGTAGGCCAGCATTTTGCTGTCCTACATTTAAGGCGCCTATCGCAGCCCTAGGGCATCCTAAGCTCACATAAGGCCACTTCCGGATGAAACCACACCCACACCTAGCCTTGGGCGAGCTTAGGTGACCCTACACGTCTTCCTAGGCTTGTGAAAATGCCTACAATGTAGGCAGCCTTGGGGTAGGTTTTTTATGTGTTTTCCGATTGGCTGGTTAGACAGCGGTAGGATGCTTACCGCCGCCTACAATCGGGATGCCATTTATAGAATTTTCCTCTTAGAACCTGAGGATCTGAAGGTAATGAAACAGTGTGACAAGGCAATAGCTGTAGCCAGAAGGCTGTCCTCATGTTCCATGGATACAGGCAGGTATGAGGCAAATTCACATGTCTGTCATCTCCATTATATGCAAATCCCTCTCATGCATATTCATTAGGGCTATCCTGAAAACCCAACTGGTTGGTGGTCATCCAGTATAGGGTTGGGAACCACTGGCCTAGAGGAATGAGTAGTGTCTATAGATGTAGGTTGGAGGAATGAAACATTGTTTTAGCATCTCTCACATAGTGACATACCTCCACAATGCAAAAAGGGAAAACAAACAGCTAAAGCAACAAGAAATGCCAAAAAGAGGCAGATAGGTCATAGAAACATAGAATCATGATGGCAGATAAAGGCCAAATGGCCCATCTAGTCTGCCCATCTGCAGTAACCATTATCTCTTTCTCTCTCTGTTAGATCCCACATGCCTATCCCAGGCCCTCTTGAATTCAGACACAGTCTCTGTTTCCACTACCTCTTCCAGGAGACTGTTCCACACATCTACCACCCTTTCTGTAAAAAAGTATTCCTCATATTACTCACCTCTTAACTTCATCCTATGCCCTGTCATTGCAGAGTTTCATTTCAAATGAGAGACTCGACTCATGCACATTTATATTACATAGGTATTTGAACGCCTCTATCATATCTTTGCTCTCTCGCCTTTCCTCCAAAGTATACAGATTAAGATCTTTAAGTCAGAATCTTTGGGTCAGAATAGTATGGTGGCAGTAAATTGCAGTTTACAGAACATTGATGACACACCCTTGACAGTCAGTGCACTGCCCCATCAAATCCACAAGCCTTGCTGAATGATACTGCTAACCTATTGGTTTCCTCTCCAATGGGTAAGTCTCAAAACTCCATGGCCCCAACTGCTTCCTTTCAGTCAACACAGTCTGCCAAGGATCCAGCACTGGCTCAGGAGATTCATAATGCATTGCAATTCATTATTAAGATCATAACTACTACTGGGTTAGACTAGTAGCCCACAAGTAGACCACCTAGCCCAGTAGCCCATCTTCATGGTGGTCAATTCAGGTCACTAGTACCTGGCAAAAACCCAAATAGTAGCAACATTCCATGCTACCAATCCAGGGTAAGCAGTGGCTTCCTCCATGTCTGTCTCAATAACAGACTATTGACTTTTCCTCCAGGAACTTGTCCAAACCTTTCTTAAAACCAGTTATGCTATCTGCTCTTACCACAACCTTTAGCAATATATTTCAGAGCTTAACTATTCTCTGAGTAAAAAAATATTTCCTCCTATTTATTTTAAAAGTATTTCCCTGTAACTTCATCAAGTGTCCCCTAGTCTTTGTAAATCTTGATGCAGTAAAAAAAATTGATCCACTTGTACCCATGACTACAGTCTCCACACAGACGGAAGAGATGAGCCAGCTAGATGGAGACATCTTGCAGGAGCTGAGGAGCCTAAGAGAGGAGGTGAAGCACTTGAGAAGCATCTGGGAAGACGAGGCCTTCATCGACGGAATCATCCAGGAGCTGTCTCAGATCACCAAGCAGGAGCTAAACAAGACCATCCTCAAGATGCCCAAACCGACCAAACCTGCTACTTTGAAACCAACGATTGGGGTGCAGGCAGAGGATGGAGACGCTGACTCCTGGCAGCTGGTAACTTCCTCCACAAGAAAACACAGAAGACCTTCCTCTTCTTCTTCTGTCTCTTTCTCTTGCAGACAGGGCAGTTTTACATCGACCCCACAAATCACCTTGAGGAACAGATTCCAGCTGTTACAGGAAGGACCTGCAAGTGAGGCACAGGAGGTTGTCCAACAGACAGTCCCAGTTCCAGAACCAACAGATCAGCTCCCACCAAAGAAGCGCAGAGTGATAGTCATTGGGGACTCCCTGCTGAGGGGCACCGAGGGACCAATTTGCAGACCAGATATGCAATCAAGAGAGGTTTGCTGTCTACCAGGGTCCAGGATCCGAGATGTAACCACCTGCCTGGATCAACTCATCAAGCCCAAGGACCACTTCGACAATGCTCCTTATCCACGTCAGAACGAATGACACTGCCAGGAACACCCCGGAGAATATACCTTAGGACTTTGGAGCCCTGGGTGAGAAGCTGAGGCAGATGGGAGCGCAGGTGGTCTTCTCCTCGATCCTCCCTGTAAGAGACAAGGGAAGAGCCAGGGAAGAACGTATCCAGAGGACAAACGAGTGGCTACATGGATGGTGCAGGGAGATGAACTTAGGCTTCCTGAACCATTGAAAAGGCACTACAGGGACTCCAGGGACCAGACGGACTCCACCTGACCAGAAGAGGTAAGAATGTCTTCGGACATCGACTAGCCTGCCTACTTCGAAGGGCTTTAAACTAGGTAAGTTGGGGGTGGGTACCCACTCATGTACCAGCGCAGTAAGTAATTATCCAGGGGAGGTGAGTCGAAACTCCATTTCTGAGACCGAGATAAGTACACACAGTAAAAACAATACTATAAGAGTCAATCAAGCTCAGGCGGGAAATTCCACACAGGGTCTTAGCAAACATAAGGTATGGAGGGCTATGTATGTTAATGCACACAGTTTAGGCAATAAAATTCTAGAATTGGAGACAGAAATAATGAACGCCGACCTGGATGTGGTAGCGATATCCGAGACTTGGTTCACGGACTCACATGGGTGGGATATGGCTATACCAGGTTCGTCGAGACAGAGAGGGCAGGATAGGGGGAGGGGTAGCACTATAAACTAGAGAAGACATCAAAGCTACCAGAATCACGGATGTCAAGTACACCGGGGAATCACTCTGGGTGAACCTGGCCAGAGGAAACGAAAAATGCCTGTATCTTGAAGTGGTATACAGACCTCCAAAACAACAGGAAGACAAGGATATGGAATTAATCGAAGACATAGAGAACATCACTTTGCAAGGGGACACAGTACTGTTAGGGGACTTCAATATGCCCGATGCTGATTGGAACACACTTTCCGCTACAACCAGCGGCAGCAGAAGGCTATTAACCTCGATAAAGGGAGCGTGACTCGAACAAATGGTACTGGAGCCCCCTAGAGATCAGGCGACACTGGACCTGATACTCACCAACGGAGAAAGCGTTTCGGAGGTTTTGGTAGGCGATGCGCTAGCCTCCAGCGACCACAACATGGTATGGTTCAACCTCAAGAAAGGTGTCACTAGATCAAACACAGCAACAAAGGTCCTCAACTTTCGGGGCACTGACTTTAAACGCATGGGAGACTTCTTCCATCGTGCGCTGCAAAACAAGCTGAAACCGATAATGTAGACGCTATGTGGTCAACCCTGAAATGTACCCTGCATGAGGCAACAAACCGCTATATAAAAACAGTAAGCAAACAACGGAGAAAGAACAAACCCCAGTGGTTCACTGCGGAGAACTTGGATCTCATTAAAGAAAAGAAAAAAGCTTTTATTTCCCACAAGCAATCAGGAAACAGGGTGACAAAAGAAGACTATCTGGTCAGGTCTAAAGCAGTCAAAACGGCAGTCAGAGAGACCAAGCTTCAAATATAAGAAAATCTAGCAAAGAACATTAAAAAAGGGGATAAATCCTTCTTCAGATACATTAGCGACAGGAAACGAAACACAGATGGGATAGTACGCCTTAGGAAAACAGATGGGAATTATGTAGAATCAGATTCTGATAAAGCCGAACTACTAAATGAATACTTCTGCTCAGTCTTTACCCGCGAGGCACCGGGGACCGGTCCACAGTTGCAGGCAAGGCAAAGCTTGGAAGACCCGTTTCGGAACTTCGAGATTACACCCAGTAGCGTCTACTGCGAACTATCAAAATTCAAAGTGAACAAAGCCATGGGACCGGACAATCTACACCCCAGGATTCTTAGGGAGTTGTGTGATGTCCTGGCGGAACCTTTATCTGTGCTCTTCAATCTTTCCCTGAGCACGGGAAAAGTCCCCTTGGACTGGAAAACAACTAACGTCATTCCACTGCACAAAAAGGGTTGCAGGATGGAGGCTGCGAATTACAGACCGGTGAGTCTCACATCAATAGTGAGTAAACTCATGGAAACATTTATTAAACACAAATTAGATACGATCCTGATCGAGGAGAATCTACGGGATCCCCACCAGCATGGATTCACAAAGGAAAGGTCCTGCCAATCCAATCTAATTAGCTTCTTTGACCTGGTAACAAGAAAACTGGATATGGGGGGAGTCCCTGGACGTCGTGTACTTGGACTTCAGTAAAGCTTTTGATAGCATCCCACACCGCAGGTTGTTGAGCAAGATGACATTGATGGGATTAGGAAAAATATTAACTGCATGGGTCAATGACTGGCAATACGTCGGAGGTGACCAGTGGAGTGCCGTAGGGCTTGGTCTTGGGACCGATCCTTTTCAACATATTCATAAGAGACCTGACTCAGGGGCTTCAAGGTAAAATAACATTATTCGCCAATGACGCCAAACTATGCAACATAGTAGGTAACAGCACTTTGCCCGACAGTATGACGTAGGACCTACTACTATTGGAACACTGGTCCTCGATTTGGCAGCTAGGCTTCAATGCTAAAAAATGTAAGGTCATGCACCTTGGCAGAAGAAATCCGTGCAGAATTTACACTCTAAATGGTGAGTCCTTAGCTAGGACTAAAGCAGAACGTGATTTAGGAGTGATCATTAGTGAAGACATGAAAACTGCCAATCAAGTGGAGAAAGCTTCATCCAAGGCTAGACAAATGATGGGTTGTATCCGTAGAAGTTTCGTCAGCCGGAAGCCCGAAGTCATAATGCCTTTTTACAGATCCATGGTGAGACCTCATCTGGAATATTGTGTACAATTCTGGAGGCCACATTATCAAAAAGATGTGATAAGAATTGAGTCGATTCAACGAATGGTCACCAGGATGATCTTGGGGCTCAAGAATCTCCCATATGAGGAAAGACTGAATAAATTGCAGCTATACTCACTCGAAGAATGTAGAGAGAGGGGGGACACTATTGAGACGTTTAAATATATCATGGGCCGTATCGAGGTGGAAGACAATATCTTCTTTCTTAAAGGACCCTCGACCACTAGAGGGCACCCGCTGAAAATCAGGGGCGAACAATTTCATGGCGACACCAGGAAGTATTTCTTCACCGAAAGGGTGGTCGATCATTGGAATGAACTTCCACTGCAGGTGATTAAGGCCAGCAGCGTGCCAGATTTTAAGAAAAAAATGGGATACGCATGTGGGATCTCTAGTGGGGTGAAGTTATGAGGGTGGGTCATTAGGGTGGGCAGACTTGATGGGCTGTGGCCATTTTCTGCCGTCATTTTCTATGCTTCTATGTTTCTATTCTACACCACTCAGGATTTTGTAGACTTCCATCATATCTCCCCTCAGCCTTCTCTTTTCCAAGCTGAAGGGCCCTAACCTCTTTAGTCTTTTCTCATACAAGAGGAGTTCCATCCCCTTTATCATATTGGCTGTTCTTCTTTGAAACTTCTCTTGTGCCGCTATATTTTTTTTGAGATAAGGAGACCAGAACTGAACATAATATTCAAGGTGAGGTTGTAACATTGAACGATACAGAGGAATTATAACATTCTTAGTAATGTTTACCATGACATTTCTAATCATTCCTAGCATCTTGTTTGTTTTCTTGGCCGCCGCAGCACATTGGGCGTAGGATTTCAGCATATTGTCCATGATGATACCCAGATCTTTTTCTTGAGCGCTGACCCCCAAGGTAGACCTTAGTATTTGGTAATTATGATTTGGAATATTCTTCCCAATGTTCATTACTTTGCATTTGTTCACATTCAATTTCATCTGCCATTTGGACACACAGTCTTCCAATTTCCTAAGGTCTTCCTGAAGTTTTTCAAAGTCCACATGTGTTTTAACAACCTTGAACAATTTAGTGTCATCTGCAAGACAAGATGTGGGACAATAAGTAGGGTTACCAGACGTCCGGATTTCCCCGGACATGTCCTCAAAAGGAGGACATATCTGGGGATCTGGATGGCTTTTCAAAAACCGGCACTTTGTCTGGGATTAGAAAAACTTTCCTTCTTGCAGGAGGGCATCCACTCATGCGCAGATATGATGCGATGACATCACGTGCACGTGTCATCATTGCGTCTCATATGCCCGACGAGAACAGGCAGCGGGAGGCGGGGTGGGATTGGAGGCGGGGCTGGGGCGGGCTTGGGGGCGTGATAGGGCAGGGATGGGTGGGAGTAGGCGGGCCTGGGGGCGGGTTTAGGGGGTCCAGATTTTCCAGATGGAAAATCTGGTAACTCTAACAATAAGCCTAGTTCATCTAATATGTAAACCATTTTGATAGTAATTACATAAAGGCAGTCTGGTGGTCAAGGTCTATGCAAGCCTGAGTATGTTTGTGTGCACTAGCATTGGTTGGTAGGTGGTTAAGGTTTACAAAATCCTGATCATATTTCCTACTATTCAGACTCTTTGTGAATCACACACTAGAAAAAAACCAGCCCCCAGGATATAGCAAGCTAGGAAACAAAGGGTTTGAGATACCAAATTGTTGGCATCTGGACAGATTTCTTCATACGGATATTTCCACAAATAGCTTTCAGTTCTGCATATTCACTGAAAAAATAGCATATAGATATCCAGTCCACAAAATGTTGTTCAGTGCTGCAAAAAAACTGCTTTCAGTTCTGAGTATTCATTGAAGGAATACACATTGAAGTCTTTACTGCATTTAATAATAATAAATTTATTTTTATATACTGCAATACCACAGGACATGAATTTTATTTTTATATACCGCAATTTACCTCAGGACATGAAGCTAAAAGGCATGGGGACTAGGAAAACCTATGCTTGCTGAAGTTGTTTGTCACAGTCACATCAGGACGGATTTCTCCATCAGGGTATTCCACAAACCAATTTTCAGTTTTCCTTATTCGGTGTAGAACTAAGCATTGATGTGCATTGCATTTACATTAGGTCATCAGATTTCATTTGCACAAAACTGCTTGCAGTTTTGGTTATTCTTTGAAGGAATACGCATCAAAGTTGTTTAATTTATTTACCACAGGATATCTGGCTGTGAACCAGGTTTGCGGTACCTATATTTTGCAGAAGTTCACACATTTACATCAAGACATTTTCTCTACCAGTGTTTTACAGTTATGTGTGCTCATTGAAGAACTACGCATCAGATTTGTATTGTGCATTTACATTAGCACATCAGTTTGCATTTGCTTCAAACTGCTTTCACTTTTCATTTCAGGATATGCATAGAAGGAATATACATCACAGTTATCACATTCACTTCAGGACAGCAGGTACTCATTCAAGGTATCTGCATAAATATGTTTTCAGTGATGTGCGATCAACAAAAGAAATGGTAAATTTAACATTTTACTTCTTATAAGTGCTGACTGTTAAGGTGGTAAGCTGGAATACCTTGGTAAACATACATACATAACGCTGGCACAAAAATATATAAACATGATGGCAGATAAAGGCCAAATGGTCCATTAGGTCTGCCCATCCACAGCATCCACTATCTCCTCTTCTCTCTAAGAGATCCCACGTGCCTGCCCCACGCTTTCTTGAATTCAGACAGTCTTTGTTTCCATCACTTGTTTCTGTTGGGGCAGGCGCAGTGGAGAGAAGATGCCAGGACCAGCGGCAGGGCAGGTCTGTGAAGTGCTGCTGCCGTCTAGCAACTTTTACATAAAGTTAAAAGGTAGATGAGAGGGAGGAGGATGGGAAAATGCCGATTGGGGGGGGGGGAGAAGGGTGAACACATTAGATGCCAGGAAGACGAGCAGCAGAGAGAGCCGACCAGCAGATAAGCTGGCCGACAACAAGATGCCGCTCTTTCAACAGTGCCGCTCTTGTACTGTGTGCTGGTTATGTTCATCCTTTAGGTAATTCTGTTAACCGCATCGAACTACATCGCCATGCGCTAGCTATTAGCACGTGGTTAGTATATAAGCCCTTAGGACCTGATTCTCAAAACCGCGCCATAATTTAGGCGATGGTACATAAGGACATAAGAATTGCCGCTGCTGGGTCAGACCAGTGGTCCATCGTGCCCAGCAGTCTGCTCCCGCAGCAGCCCTTAGGTCAAGGACCAGAGCTCTTACTGAGTCTAGCCTTACCTGCGTACATTCTGGTCTAGCAGGAACTTGTCTAACTTTGTCTTGAATCCCTGGAGGGTGTTTTCCCCTATGACAGCCTCCGGATGAGTGTTCCAGTTTTCCACCAGTCTCTGGGTGAAGAAGAACTTCCTTACATTTGTACGGAATCTATCTCCTTTCAACTTTAGATAGTGCCCTCTCATTCTCCCTTCCTTGGAGAGGGTGAACAACCTGTCTTTATCTACTAAGTCTATTCCCTTCATTATCTTGAACGTTTCAATCATGTCCCCTCTCAGTCTCCTCTTTTCAAGGGAGAAGAGGCCCAGTTTCTGTAATCTCTCGCTGTACAACAACTCAATCAGCCCTTTAACCATTTTAGTCACTCTTCTTTGGACCCTTTCGAGTAGTACCGTGTCCTTCTTCAAGTACGGTGACCAGTGCTGGATGCAGTATTCTTGGTGGGGTCGTACCATGGCACGGTACAGTGGCATGATAACCTTCTCCGATCTGTTCGTGATCCCCTTCTTAATCATTCCAAGCATTCTGTTCGCCCTTTTCGCTGCTGCCGCACATTGCGCGGACGGCTTCATCTACTTGTCGACCAGTATTCCCAAGTCTCTTTCCTGAGGGTCTCTCCGAGTATTGCACCAGACATCCTGTTTTTGTGTACAAGATTTTTGTTATAGACTTGCATCACCTTACACTTATCCACGTTAAACTTAATTTGCCATGTTGTGGCCCATTTCTCGAGCGTGTTTATGTCCTGTTACAGGTCATCACAATCCTCCTGCGTCTTCACTACTCTGAATAACTTCGTATCGTCTGCAAATTTAATCACATCGCTCATCGTTCCAATTTCCAGGTCATATATAAATATGTTAAGAGCACGGGCCCAAGCACTGAACCCTGCGGCACACCACTGGTGACGCTTTTCCAGTCCGAGTATTGTCAATTTACCCCCACTCTCTGTTTTCTATCCGCCAACCAGTTTTTGATCCACGTGAGTATTTCACCCTCAATCCCATGGCTCGCAATTTTTCGAAGTAGTCATTCATGCGGGACCTTGTCAAACGCCTTCTGAAAATCCACATATACATTGTCGACCGGGTCACCTTTGTTTATCTGCCTGTTAACTCCCTCGAAGAAGTGCAGCAATTAGTTAGGCACCCTACTGCTGCCTAACTTAATTGGTGATAAATAGTGTGGTAAGTGACCACATCACTTAAAACAGGGATCTCAAAGTTCCTCCTTGAGGGCCGCAATCCAGTCGGGTTTTCAGGATTTCCCCAATGAATATGCACTGAGAGCATGGCGATGCCTACAGGCGTCTACAACGAAAGCCATATAGGTCTCGTCTATAGAGGTGCCTACCAGTGTCTTCGTCAAAAATAAGCATGGTGTGTGCCAGAAGTGGATGTGGATGCTGGTGGGCCATCTGTAGACACGATTGTCATCACAGGTAGGTGTCGTAAATATAAGCCTGTAAAGCCTTGGCCTACATTTCCATTGCCTACTTCTGATGTGGCTGCAATTCTGCAAATGGCCCTGTAATATAACTAATGTAGTATGAAGCGGTAGCTCTTTTTTTTTCAATGTAGGTGATTTTAGGGTGTTTCGCCTGCTATTTGAAATTTGTACCAGATGTTGATCTGATTTTTCTTTTTGTGTTTTTGTTTTTTAGAATTTCCCCTGATGCAGCAATCACGCGAAACAGGGTCTTGTCGGGAATTCTATGTTTAATATAGTTCTACCATGCGCTACAGCTATAACAGCACTGGGAGGATATGATTCTACAACTGCTGTGATTCTTACCGATACCAGTGGAAAGAGAGTTTATAAAAGATAAGTGCTGGTTTCCTATGTTTTAAGTATATTCATACCAATAATACTAAATATTTTGAAAATGGACCGAATAATTTGAATTATTGAGATGGAATTTTTGTAGACCAAAGATGTTTTTTCCTATGATAGCTGTTAAGCAATCATAGAGTTTTTTTCAAGTGATAAGTATCGTTGGAAGAAACTGTGGTCTTTTCTCCTTATTAGACAGGAAGCCTTATCTAACAAGTCCCTGGTTCTGGTCAATTTTATGAATATCATTTTGGTGGTGTAATTTAACTGTAGTATGACTGACATGTGAATGGCTCTGCTTTGGTAGGTGGCCGCCAATGAAGACGCCATTTCCAGAATCTGGCCCTAACTGCCTACAAAATAGGTATCAGTATGTACTTACACGCTAATGAGAAAATTAGTGCATGGCTATTAATAATGAAAATAAGAAAAATCACCCAATTTACCCACATGGTAAAAATGGTCTTTGCACATAGAAATTACATGTGTTAGCATATCGTAAGGCTACTTTTTACCATAGCTTTGTAAAAGGGCCCCTTAACAAATAATTTCCTAAAATAATCATTTCCAGATGAAGTTGTCTCATTTTGAAACCAGCTGGGACAAGAACATTTTAGCCCAAATGGAATCTATATAAGCCAAGATGCCTCTACCATATTGGAAGGGCTTTACTTGTTGGAACGGCTGAACAATCTGTTTGATCTGAATTAAATTCTATGAACCCCTTTTACGCAGCTGCAATAAATGCACTGAATCCCTTAGGAATTGAATGGGTTTCGGGGCCTTTACCGCAGCAGCATCACTTCTGTGGCTTTGTAAAATACTTCCTATGGCAACTTTGCAAAGGACTACATAGGGTTTTTTTTCCCTTCGTATTGTAATACCACTCTCTTTTGATTGAATAGAGACTGTGCTCAATTTACCAATCTGATATTGAAATGGGTCTGTTAAAACAAAGGAGCAAAGTCTCTTAAATTTCAAGCGAAAGACTTTCCTGTCGTTCCTTTCATATAAAACTGAGCATTTTTAATGTCTGTTTATTGATATTAAATACAGTCTTTGCTGGCATATTCTATAAACCTGACAAAGTGATGCTTGGAGTGGAAGTTGTCTTGGGTATTGGTGTTTATTTAAAAATAATCAAATGACATTTACTAGTACCCTCTGTTGTTCCCTGTAGCACAAGCAGAAAGGATGGGAAACAGTGATTTATCCTCTGTTTGTAAAAACATCTGCAGAATAAAATGAGCCTCCTGATACCGGAATTGTCATCAGTGGTGACTTTGACAAAATGAGCAATACATAATTTGTTTGTTCCCTAGTGAATCTGAAACAGATTGTCAAATAAAACAGTAGAAGAGATGCATATAGAGGCAGCAGACCAGCTCTGAATTTAAGCATATTCATTTTAATTTAGCTCATATCTTGTCATGTGTAACTCAAGGTAAGATATATTTTGGGTACAGTAGGGTATTTCCTGTCCCCAGAGAGCTTATAATCTCAGAGATTGATGTTCAAAGGGAAATATGCAGGCAACTTCTGCCGTTATCTGGATATTTCACTTTGCCACCACATATTCAATGGCCCTATCCAGATAGTGTTGGGATGGTGTATGGACAGTGATCCAGAAAGTAGGGATAGCAAATCTGCTATTGGGATAAATATCTGGATATGTTTTCTTTCATTATTGTAGTTCTATCCCCCTTCCCTTTGGTCAGTGTTCATCTTGTTTAATTCGCTTGTTGTATTAACGCTCCCTAGTGATGTGCCTACTTACTAATTCTGATACTTTGGGCTCCTTTTACGAAGGCGCGTTAGCGGTTTAACGCACGTAATACCGCATGCTAAACTGCCGGCTGCGCTAGCCGCTGCCGCCTCCTCTTGAGCAGGCGGTAGTTTTTCAGCTAGCGTGGGGGTTAGCGCGTGATGAAAAGTCGCGCGTGCTAAAGTCGCTAATGCGCTTTCGTAAAAGGAGCCCTTTGTTTTAATTTTAAATGTATTATGAATAATACTTTTATTGATGTACACTGCCTAGAAGTCTGATTAGGTGGTGTAAACATTTTTTAAATAAACTTGAAACTTAACCAGATAGCAGACTCAATATTGCCACTAGCTGGATAGTGGTGGGCACTGGCAGCTCTGTACATTCAAATATTAGTGCTTAATATCCATGTTTTATTTAGTCACTACGTTGGAAAGGCTTTATTTATTTATTTAGTTACCACAACTGGCATTTAAAACCAACGCTGATGGTGCAGATGAATGCTGTCTCAAAAACGTATACCTCGGGTAATAGAGGTGAAATGATATGTCGGGCATAAAGTGGGATGAACACAGAGGATCTAGAATCAGAAAATAATAGTAAATATTGAAGAACTAAGGCCAGTACTGGGCAGACTTGCACGGTCTGGGTCTGTACTGTATATGGCCGTTTGATTGAGGATGGGCTGGGGAGGGCTTCAATGGCTGGGCGGGTGTAGATGGGCTGGAGTGAGTTTTGACAGAAACTTCAGTAGTTGGAACCTAAGCACAGTACTGAGCAGAGCTTTAGATTCTTGCCCAGAAATAGCTAAGAAGAAGAAGAAGAAGAAAAAAAAAAAAACTGAATCAGGTTGGGCAGACTGGATGGATCATTCGGGTCTTTATCTGCCGTCATCTACTATGTTACAAGGGGCAGCTATGCAATTTGAACCCTGGTCTCACTGACATTCAGATGGCAATGCTAATCATTAAGGTATTTCTCCATTCCATAAATGCTGATGTAATAGTTCTAAGAAACAGTAACATCGCAAATTTTGAAGGAGGCCAATTGTATTTAAAGATGTTTATTGCTAGAAGGGGTTGTATCCCCCCCACCCCCACAGAAAAGCAACATGGTGAAAACTGGATAAAGCAGTGTTGATGTCTTGTTATTCCACTGTAATGTACAAAAACAAAGATTGTATGAGCAAATAAATAGATAAATGTAGTATAAATAAATAAATTAATGAATACATAAATAGAATTATACCTTTATATTGGACAAAATAAGTATATTTCTGGATTGGCTTTGGGATTTAGTTCTTAGTAGAATGCAGAAACTGGTGCAAGAGTTAAAGTTGGTAGATCACAGTGCAATTAAATCTGACATAATGAAAATGCAAAGTAAAAATTACCCCAGTAGAAAACTACATTTGAAAAAAAAAAAGACTATGATAACCCCCCCCCCCACCCTCTTTTACAAAACTGTGGAAAAGGTTTTTTGCGCAGGCCTGCACACTGAATGCTCTGCACTGCTCCTGACACTCATAGAGCATTTAGCACACTGGCCTGCCCTAAAAACTGCTTCTGTGGTTTTGTAAAAGGGTGTGTATGTGTATTGGGGGGGGGGGGGGGTAATGAGGAAACTAGAGAAACAACAAAAGGAGCAGTTGGCAGTTAACAAAGTTTGCATGACATGTGGATGTTATTTAAAAATGCTACTTTGATGCCATATAAAATACGAGTATTCAATGCATTAAAAAAGTTTAAGAAAGACCAAATAATTGTCAGTGTGATTTAATGATAGAAGGCAATAATAGACAAAAAGGCATGTTTCAGTCAAAAGAAAACAGATCCAAATGAGGACTATAGGGATGAGCATAAGCAGTGTAAAACAGTAATAAGGCAAGCCAAGAGAGACTTTGAAAAGAAACTTACAATAGAGACAAAAACTAATAATTACAGCATTCACATCATGCCCAGTCCATATCACTTACTGTATACCCAATAAAAACAGAACATGTTGGAGGAAATTGGCCACAGTGTCTTTTATTTAAACTTTAAACTCACTTTAAATAATTAACATTGCCCTTCTAATTTACTAAATGGCCTTCCCCTACTCCCTACCTCATTGACTCAACTTCATTGACTCAACTTAAGACTAAACTTGCAGTGATACCAAGATCCTGCCTTGAGCTCAAGGTGTTGCAGCCAAACCCTTGTCCAACACAACATGTCCCTTTATCTTTCATTTCCCAATTTTCATCAGCATGCCACCTAGTTTAGACAGCCCCACCCCGACTATCCCTGTGATAGCTGTAACCCTTACCCCACCCCACTCTGCTCCTTATTGCCCCATCCCCTACACTATCAGGACTACCCTGACCCTTCCCTGCCCAAAATAGGCCCCAGTTCTGCCACCCTTCAACCTGCTCCCTCCACGTTCCCAAATAATCTTTTGCCTGCCAGAAATCCCTTGTGACCCTGACTTTTTTCCCCACCCTTATCCTCTCTCCTTTGACCAATCCAATGCTACCACCCTTACCCCATTCTCTTCCTAATCTAATCTACAATTTATGAGTCACTTTGGGGCAAATTCTGTTAAGAACATCTAACTTTTAGGCGTCGTTCAGATGTCCAGCGGGACAATGGTGAGCATGATTCAATAATGCACAGACGCACTATAGAGAATTGCGCTCAGCAAATTTAAACACATCTACTGTATATACTTAGGTAAGCTTTATAGAATCGCCTTTTAGGCATCACATAGACGTCTTCACAACATCACAATGCAACACATTTTAGCGTTATGACATCATTAGAACAATAAATTTTATTAAAATTGTATGCAGTAAAATGGCATGCAAAAGGCAGACCAATTTTATATTCAGCTACCTTAATCATATTTCCCTTCTGTCCTGGTGAGCTCAAGGGGATTAAGTGACTTGCCCAGGGTCACAAGGAGCAGTGAAGGGTTTGAACCCCAAACCTCAGAGTACTGAGGCTGTAGCTCTAACCATTGCACCACACACACACTCAGATAGTAAGCCACATGTGAATTCAAAATCCAAGTTTATATCCTCTTGATTCATAAGCAGTCATTTTGCTAGGATAAATATCAAACATATACGTTCAACACTTGTCTAGTTCCTCTTTTGGCATCTGTGTTCCTCAATCAAGGCACATTAAAAAAAAAAAAAAAAAAAAAAATATATATATATATATATATATATATATATATACATATATATATATATACATATATATATATATATCTCCACATATAGATGAACGGGGCTTCTATTTTGGGGGGCATAGATGACTCCTCTTTCATAATAATTGAAAATGAAGTTTAATAATGCATTACTCAAGCAAATCACATGATAAAATGTATTGTATACTGAACCTCACTCCCAAAAGTTTAAGAAAATAAGGAGAGAAACCCTACTCAAAATGGCTGTGGTTCAGAGCAAGTAGACATGTCTGATGCACAATCTTGACATCATTATAGAATCATTGTGACATCATCAATATGCACCTAGATGGCAGATTGTCACACAAAAAAATAGGAATATGCGCTGGGGTACCTGACCATACCAGGGATTTGAACCCATGACGGGTGTAAGATGATACAGGTGACATTTTTTAGGCACTAATGGGCGCATACATTTTTTTAAATAGTTTTGCACTTAAGTTAGGCACCAGTAGGTCTCTTACCAGTGCCGAACCTACGGTGCCATTTAGAGAATATGAGCCAAAATAATTAAACTGTAAAGGATTATGAAGATCTACTGAATAATCTCATGGGATTAAGAGAATGATATCAAAATGGTAGACAAAATTTACCCTCCCCCCCTTTTACAAAAGCACATAAGAGGATTTTTGTGCCGGCTGGCGCATTGAATGCTCTGCGCTGCTCTGACACTCATAGGAACTCTATGACCATCGGAGCAGCGCCGAGCATTCAGCGAACCAGCCGGGGCTAAAAACCACTTCTGAGTTTTTGTAAAACAAGGGATTAATTTGGAGAAACAGGAAGTAATACCTTTTACTGGGATCTTTTTTTCCCTGTGTGTATGTAATACTGAATTCAGTGTTAGAGGTCAACCCCTGCTAAAAAGATCTTGGAGTAACTGTAGTTAGTATTTTGAAGTATGCATCCCACTGTTCGGTATCTGCCTAAAAAAGTAAATATATTATATATTAGTTTAGTTTTGTTCTTTTTTTTTTGATGGGGGGGGGAGACACATATCATATTCTGTATAGATCATGGGGCAAATGTACCTCTACCATGGCTTAGTGAAAGAGGGCCTTAGTGCACTATTCACCTTCTGACAATTCGTTTTATATTTAGAAAATCTTGGGTAACAGCTATTGTATCTGATTGTGGCCCTCTTTTATCAAGCTATGAGTGTTGGGGTTTTTACTGCAGTGACTCAATTTAATTAAAAACAAAACCCTAACGCAGCTGCATAAAATGGGGCCTGTGTTTGATATATTCAGAATTATATATAACTGGTTTCCACTGTATGGTGTACTGTGGTCTTTATAAAATTGGTATAAAATGGTCAGCTTTTGAGGGAAATTTTACATAAATGGACTGTTAAATGGTGTATTTCAAGAAGGCAGATTTAGTAGCACACTTAAAAAAATAAAACAAAATCTGAACAAATTGGTGGCAAAAGTAAATGTGCCATCTTTAAACACAGGAATTATTCTGAATTGGTTAAAACAAACAAGCCATTGGTCTTTATACAATGCATTTATCTCTACAAATACATAGTACAGCAACCTTGCACAAATTCAAAATTATAAGCAAACCTGCTAAGGCCACTAATTCATCCAATTTGCCAGGAATGCAATATTAAAATCACTGTGATCATGCTAATACAACTTATGAATATTCATTGTGGATATCCTGAAAACACAACTGGCCAGGTGGTTCCCAAGGACTGGGTTGAAAACCATTCCTTTAGAATAGGTTTTGAGAAGTTCATTTCAAAGGCTATTTTATATGCCAGAAGAGCACGTTCTTATCCAAATGATAAAATAATCATTTTTATCTTGAAGGAATTCATTCCAAAGTGTTAAACTTAATATAAAATAATGCATTCAGGATATTAAGAAATGTTCTTCACAAATGAGGCATTAAAAAAAAAAAAAAGAAATTACTCTGTACTTTTTCAGGAAAGTTCAGCAAAACTATGACACATTTTGGGGGACATTTTATCTTTAATTCCTCATAGAGCAGTTGCTCACATGAACACAAGTGGTAAAGAAATATAACTCAGATTATTGAATCTGTTAATTATGGCCCCCTTAAATCAAGCATTTTAGCGCTGGACGGTGAGATAAATCCTCCCACTTTCACAGGAATTGAATGTGTCGGATCATTTACCTCGCCGGCCAGCGCTAATACACTCTACCGTGGCTTGATAAAAGGGGGTCAGTCATCTTTCTCGCTACTTTTGTCAAAGAGCTGAGGGAAAAACAAGCTAAATAAAACCGTCATCCGGGTAATTAGCGGAAAATTAAAGTGACAATTTGCTCAGTAGCCTGCAAGATCAAGAAGTAAAAGCCACTTGATGTTGGATTATATATATAGCATCTGGCAAGCCTCACTGTTTGTGATGTCCCAGCTGAAATGGCTCCAGGCCTTCATGGGCTAAAGCACAATGTATTCTAAACTGAATTGCATCCTTAAAAGCATTTTATTCTTTTGTAGCATATGTTGGAGAACTTGGAATAATATAGGTAATATGCAGCACAAACCCCCCCCCCAAAAAAAAAAAAAAACAGGCTAATGAGCGTGTCAGTATGTTATAACACTGTAAAGTACTGCTTCCTGACAATAAGAATGTAATAATTCATCCTTAGAGGCATAGAAAAACTAACTGAGGAAGCAGGGATATTCTTCTCAAATTTGCCCTTTCCTAGTTTATTGTATTCAAGCGGGGAATTGTCAGTGCATAGCCTTGATATGCATTACACAGTTCATTTATTAGTTTGAGCAATTATTATTTCATTGCATTCCCATTTAACAAGCTTTGTTCAGGACAGTCACTAAAAAGGTTACCTAAAAGGGCAGCAGCGTGGAAAGTATGTGCATTTTATTTTGGAACGTGACCTATCTTCGCCTCCCTTTGTAGCACCAATAAGTATCCATTTATCTAATTTTCTACAAGCCTGATCACAATCATGCTGTCACTATCAGGTCTTTTTTGCGTTCAATGATTTGCAGTATTTTTACAATCTAGTCTCAGGGCCAGGTAACTAGCCCATTTAGGGCCTTTCTACTGAGGGGAAGATTCTTAAATGCTTGTGGTAAAATCCGACGAGCCACAGTCATGGTCGCTATTGTAACAATTTCAAAAAGGGGAGTCATTCTTTTTTTTAAAACACGTATGCAAATGAGGTTTGCGGACAGTCGCGGAGGATCGGCACATGCGCAGAAACAAACCACTAATTATTTTTTTAAAAGACCCCTAATTGAAGATTGGCAAGAGGGATGCCCACTCCCTCCCACTACTGCCATCAAGCAAGCCACCTGACACACACACACATACCATAGTGGGAGAGATGCCCACTCCCTCCCACCACCACTGCTGTCATGCCCCCGATGGCCCCCCGTGCCTCCAACCCCCTGGCCCTTTACCTTGTTCACAATGGCCGGCTGGAGGAATGTCTAATCCCTCCAACCAGCAGGCCCACATCTTTAAAAGGGTGGGCCTTCCCCTCCCCGGTGCCTCCTGGGATGCACCAGTAAGGGGCCTAAAGCTCTGATTGGCCCTGGTTGCTTAAGGCCCAGATGCCTAAGGCCCCTCCCATATGGGGGGTGTCATGGGGCTGCTTTATGGCGATGGCAGGATTGAGTGGGCATCCCTCCTGCCATGGAGGTCTCAGGAGGGTTGTTTTATCGCAGTGGCAGGAGGGAGAGGGCATCCCTCCACTAACAGGGGATGTTGGGGGGGGAGGGATCGCTTGACAGCAATGGCGGGAGTGGGCATTCCTCTTGCCATCAGGAAGGGTCTTGGTTTGGTTGCTTTATGGCAATGGAGGGAGGGAGAATGCTTCCATACCACTGCCGAGGGGATTTCGGGATGTTGCTTTGTGGTGGCAGGAGAAAGTGGGCATCCCTCCTGCCTGGGGTGTCAGGGGGATGGGACAAAATTTTCTAGCAGGTCTGAGTTGTCAAGCCTTACTTTCCTGTCAATGCCTGACACAATCAGCGCTCAGGCACTGACCAGAAAGTAAGGCTAGGACAGCTCAGACCTGCTGGAAAATTTTGCTCGCAAATGTAGGACAGTGAGGTTAGTTAGGGAATCACTTGGCGATAATAGAGAATCGCCCAGAGTGCTCATTTTAAATATTAATGACCTTGTTGTAATACATTTGCTTGGCAGAGTTGAAGTCTGCCAGGAAGCTCCAAAAAGACCGCAGTAAGTCCTTTTGAGAATTGAACGGTAGAATAAGCTGACTAGAACCAGTTTAGCGACCATCATTAAAGGCACGATGGGTTTTGAGAATCTTCCCTTAAGTTGGACTAAGAAATAGACCTCCCCCAAATTTTATAAAAAGTGCTATAAATTGCATGCAGAAATTAGGGTTGGCACCCAATTTATACACCATACCTTGTTTTTCTTCTTTGTTCTTTACTATAAATAATGTAGTTCTACCACCTTCCTCATGTCCCAGTTTGTCCATTATGTCCTATTCATCCTTTGTTAAGTGAAACTTACCCCCTCTTTTACTAAGCTGCAGTAGCATTTTTAGCCCAACCCAGCTCATGTGCCTAAGGCCCCACCCACAGGAGGGGGCCTAAGGCAACTAGGCTTATTCCGGTTGACCCAGGCACCTCAAGCCCCACCTATGGGTATGGTTTGAGGTTCCTGGGGCAATCAGGCCCTAAGGCCCGACACTCTGAGGATGGCGGGCCTGCTGGATGGACAGGCTTGGGACCCGTCTGTCCAGCTAACTTTCTTAAGGTACGGTGGCGTGGGGGGGGGTTGCGGGGTCAGCGGGGGGGTCTCGCAGGTCAGCGGGGGTGTTTTGGGGGGCCGATCGGGGGAGTGTGTGGGGGGGGGGCGGATGTGGGGGGGCTGTGTCGGGGCAGGAGGGCCTGTTTTGAAAGATGGACTAGGCGCTGGCATCAGTGCATAGCTTCCCAAGGGGAGTACTTTGAAGGTGACCATAGTGATATTCAGCAATGAGGTTCATAGCATAAGGCTGAGTTTTCTAGGATGAGTTCATGAACTTAATTATCAGACCTCGTATATAGAATCTACTTCTTAGAACATCCTTATCCAGGTCTTTCCTGCATGTTAAGCCAATTTTTAGTGTGGCTGTAAATTTGGCCTTTTTCTGTTTTTTCTTTTTTTGTACAAATACTTAAAAAATGACAAGAGCACTTACCGCCTCCCATTTAGGAAGCACTAAGTGTTCCCACATATGGATGTGCTAATCAGTTAGTGTGACTGTAATGTCAGCATTCTACTACTACTACTATTAATTATTTCTATAGCACTACCAGACGTAACCAGCGCTGTACAGAGTCACAAAGAAGAAAACAGTCCCTGCTCGAAAGAACTTACAATCTAAACAGCCAAGATAGACAAACATGGGAAATGGTTAATCAGCTGGCTGGGTTGAAGGGCAGAGGAGTAGGGTTAAGGCTATATCAAAAAGGTGAGTTTTCAGTCTACTTTTAAACAAGGGAAGGGGCTTGACAGACAAATTAAGGTAATTTATTCCAAGCATAGGGGGCAGCATCTTCCCTTTTTCTATGCCCCTTTCATAAACTGTCTATCCTGTGCCCCTTCTCTTCTTTATACATAATTCATTTCAACTTCAACCCCTCCAATTTTTCTCTTTCTTTACCCCCTCCCCTATACTCTGACATCACTCTCTTCTTTCCTTCCTTCCTACCTACTCTACCCCATAGTATGGCATCTCTATCTGTCCCTTCCACCATGCCTTGGCATCTCTCTCCTATCTTTTCCTTCCATCTCTACCTTCACATCCATTATCTGGAATCCTCTCCTTCCTCTCCCTCCCTCCTTCTTTTCCCCTGGTCTGGCATCTCTATATCATTCCTTTCCCTCCCCCTATGTTCTAGCATTTCTCCTTCACATCCATGGTCTGGTATCTCCTTTCCTTCCTTCTTTTCCCTCCCTTCCCCATTTTCTTGAATCTCTTTCTTTTTCTCTCCTTTCTCCTCTTTTTCTTCCTTCTCCCTCCCTCCCTCTCTAACCAATTGGGTACAGCATTTCTCTCCCCCTCCCCTCTCCTTTACTCTCTCTCTTTGTCACACACCCCCTTCTGACTGCAGCACAGCCTTCACAAATCATGACTTTTGCTGGCTTCAGGCCTTCCTCTATGCCGGGTCCCACGTACTTCCCATTTCCATGAAGGCAGGACCCAGCAGAGAGGAAGGCCTGACACTGGCAGAGTAGCAAATTGTGAACACTGCCACTGCCGGAAGAAGTTTGCAACCGTAGCCCTCAGAGCACCCACTTATAGGCTGCACCTGGGACAGACCACTCCTCTCCTTACTGCCCCTTGGTATGCCACTGTCCTTGAGCCCAATATAACATAACATTTGTATACGGCATTACCCTTCAGATTTATGCTGTTTAACAAAAGTAAAATACTGCCACAACACAAAATGAAATACATTTTCAATCTTTCAAAAATTTCCTAAATAAATAAGTCTCCAATAGTTTCCTAAAATTTTGATGTGATGTAGAATAATTGATGAAAATCAGTATCCCCAATAGCTGCTTGAGATGAAAGTAGTTGATCATGATATTTTTTATAACAGCAACCTTTGGGCAATGGAAAATCAAAAAGGGAAGCTATCCAAAGAGAACATCTATGATGGGGAAAAAATAAATTGATCAACTAAATAGGTTGGAGCCATACCAAATATTACTTTGTAACATAGGCAACTGAACTTGAACTGTAATCTAGCTTCCATGAGGAGCCAATGCAGCTCCCTGTAATAAGGCATTATGTGGTTCTTTATTAATCGATGTCGAGCCAGTTTTTTTGAGTTGACTGCCAGATGCACAATATTACAATGTCCAGAGTACTCAGGACAAAAGAATGAACCAATAGTTTAAAGGATTTGTCATCAAAATATGATATAATCAGTCTAAGGGCCTCTTCTATTAAACTGCGCTAGCTGTTTCTAGCGCAGGGAGCCGCGCTGCTCCCGACTCTCATAGGAACTCTATGAGCATCAGGAGCAGCGTGGGCCATTCAGTGCGGCTCTGTACGCTAAAAACTGCTAGCGCAGTTTAATAAAAGAGGGGGTAAGTTTCCAAAGCATAAAGAAGCATTTTGGTTTTGTTTTTTTTTACCAATGAATCAACTTGAGTAATCATAGATAAATTTCTGTCCAAATAGACACCTAGGGCTCCTTTTTCAAAGCTGCGTTAGGGCCTTAAGTGCGCTTTAGTGTGCGCTAAATTGCCGTGCGCGCTAGACCTTAATGCCAGCATTGAGCTGGTGTTATTCTAGAAGCGTACCGCACAGTTTAGCGTGCGGTAATTTCATGCGTGCGCTAAAAACGCTAGCACACCTTAGTAAAAGGAGCCCCTAATAGTTTGATGGTGGATAGAATGGGATAAATGATCCCATTTAAGATTCCATTATTTTCTTCACAATTATGTAGAGAGGCTAGGAAAAGTTTAGTCGTCTGGATTTAACTTCCATTTGAAATCACTCATCCAGTTATCAACTATTAGAATCACTGAAGATATGAACCGAGTGACTACAGATAATTGAGAGGTTAAAGGAATTATGATGGTTATATCATCAGCAAGTGGCCTTACCCAGAGCACACAAAACCTCAGCCGAGCGGTTATGTGAGGTTCTATTGGTAGCTTGGTATTGGAATAATTAAAAAAAAACAAAACCAAACAGGTCCAATGACAGAGGTGTACTTTCCTGGTATAATTTATTGATCAAAATCAAAACAAACTTTCAAACAGGCTTCTTCAGGTTTGTATCACCTGGTATATCATTGCAGCATTCAAAACACAAACAATTGTCAGTTACAAGCCCATTATCACAAAAGAGAAAAAAACCTTGACCCAACTGTAAAGTTTTCTTAATCTAGTACACAGTCCAAATTTTAACCCAGCTCTCCTTAGCAGGAAAAAATTAGCTTATTTCCATTCCTTCTATACTGGGCAACTCTGTTTCTCCCATCTCCTTATTATAAGCAAGGTCCACATCAGCCATTTCATTGTCTTGCCCAAACACAGACTCACCATTCTCTGTGGCTTCTATCTCACCAAACTCTGCCTGGGCTGGTATCCAGGAGGTAGACTGTGGCTTCCTGATTTTCTGGGCTGGCAATCTGTGGCTTGCAACCTGCTGGATGGCTGGATCGGGAGCAGGTATATACCCTGAGGCTGGCCCTCCAACTGCTTCTGGAGCTGGCTCCCCTTGCTTTTCTTTCACTGCAGGAAGCTGATTAGTCCTCCCTGCAGGTGTGTTAGGGTAGCCTGCTCTCAGAGACCTTCTCACCTGGCTTGTTTGAACCTGATTGGGAGTGGCTTGTATTCCAGCCCTGCTCTTTCCTTTCCCTGGCTCTATGCCTGCTGGGAGATGTAGTCTGTCCACTTGTTTTCTTATAACTGGCTTATGTAAAGCTAAACCAGATCTGCCTGCTTTAGGCAGGGCTTTAGAAGGTTTCATTGCTGGAGGCTTAGCTTGTAAGTATTCCTAGGTGCTGCTTTGAGACTCTCCTTAGCATGCTTAGGAATACTTTCAAGGGTTTTAACCCCATTTCCCTTCTCTGGCAAGGCTTCCTCGCTAGGAACAGGGGCAGCCCTGTGACACTATATAATTGAATTCCTAGATTTGTCAATCTTGTCTCCAAAGATTATATATATATAAAACAACAATGGCGAAAGAGGGGATCCTTGTGGAACCCCACAGGAGTTGTCCCATGTACCTGATTGAGTGTTTTGAAAATAAACTTGGTAGGTTTGGTATTTTAAGAAGTCTTGAAACCATTTCATTACCTTGCCAGAAATACCCATGTAGTCAAGACAATCCAACAATATAGAATGATCAACTAAATTGAAAGTGCTACTTAGATCAAAGTTCCACAGCCCCCCCCCCCACACCTCACTCATGCCCTCCCTTTCCCATACCTCTTTAAATTTTCACCAGTGTGAGCAGCTTCTCCGGCCTACTGCCCATGCTGGCATTGGCTTTCCCTCTGATGTCACTTCCTGGCCCCATGACCAGGAAGTGATTTTAGAGGGGAGCTAGGCCAGCGTGAACAGCAGGCAGAAGTTGCTCACAATGACGAAGATTTAAAGAAGCACATGGGGTAAGAAAGGAGGGCACAAGGGTAGCTTGAGGGGGGCAGAGAGGTACCAGCACCCCCACCAAGACAGTGATGGGGGAAGTCTGCCCTACCCCATCCCTTTCAATACCACCTCAAGGATCATGCTAGGGTCAAGTCTGTTCAATATGTATGTGAGTGACATTGCTGAAGGGTTAGAAGGTAATGTTTGCCTTTTTGCAGATGATACCAAGATTTGTAACAGAGTGTGCACCCCAGAGGGAGTTGAAAACATGAAAAAGGATCTGCAAAAGTTAGAAGAATGGTCTAATGTCTGACAACTAAAATTCAGTGCAGAGAAATCAGAGCAATGTATTTGGGGAGTAGGAATCTGAGGGAGCCGTATGTGCTGGGAGGTGAGAGGTTGATATGCATGGAAAAGAAGAGGGACCTTGAGGTGATAGTATCCGAGGATCTGAAGGCAACAAAACAGTGTGACAAGGCAGTGGATGTATCCAGATGTATGCTGGGGTGTATAGAGAGAGGTGTGACCAGCAGAAGAAAGGAGGTATTGATGCCCTGTATAGGTTATTGATGAAGTCACATTTGGAGTATCATGTTCAGTTTTGAAGGCCCTCTCTGGTGAAAGATATAAGAAGACTTGAAGTGATCCAGAGGAAGGTAACAAAAATGGTAGAGGGTTTGCGCCAAAAAGATGTACAAGAAGAGACTGGATGGCTTGAATATGTATATGCTTGAGGAGAAGAGGTACAGGAGATATATTAATATAGAACCAAATCTTTTCCAGAAAAGGGAAAATGGTAAAACTTAGAGGACATAAATTGAGGTTGCAGGGTGGGAGACTTAGGAGCAATGTTAGGACATTCCTTTTTAAGGAGAGGGTAGTGGATGCCTGGAATACCCCTCTGAGGGAGGTGGTAGAGAATAAAATGGTAACAGAATTCAAAAAAAGTATGGAATGAACATAGAGGGTCTGTAATTAGAAAATGAATGGTATAAACTGATGAACTAAGGCTGGTATTGGGCAGACTTGCATGATCTGTGTCCCTTATGTGATACCTCGGTTTACAAAGGCTGGGGAGCGCTTCGACAGGAACTACAGTAATTTGGAATATGAAGACAGTGCTGGGCAGACTCTACCGTCTGTATCCCACAAACAAAGAGATGGTTTGGCTAGGCTAGAGTGAGCTTCGACCACAACTCCAGTAGCTCTAACCTAAGAACAGTATTGGGCAGACTTTACAATTAAGGGTCCAGAAATAAGTAAAAATACAATTTAATGTAATTATGAATTTATAATGCATGGACTGTTTAGGTCTTTATCTGCTGTCATTTACTATGTTTTTTTATTTCAGAAAAAATGAAGAAAAAAGAACCTAGCAATTGCCTATTTAGATCCACCAAACAATACATTTTTATCCTGTGCTTGCTCACATGAATCCAAAGTCATTCCAGCTTCCAATTCAGCAGCTACTCTTTTCATTTCAGGCCAATAATAAACAGATTTTATCAGTGGTAAATATTTCACAGAAAAATGCAACATTTCAGCTATATATCAAACAAAAAGCTGTTTAGCAATTAGATTAAAAATCAAATGTCCCAACAAAAACTTTTAATATCCAGGTTCACCAATTTTATTAGCCAATACCCACAACTAGGTGAACCTTAATTAACAGATAATGCTGCCTCACTGTTTACATATGCCTACTATTCCATCTTGTACATAATGCATTCACCTCAAAAACTTCTGTTAAAAGTGAAACAGATGAGCTTCAATACACCCTGCTTACTTTTCATTTATATAATAAGCTAATAGGCTCTATTGCAGGGTTGTCCAACCTGCGGCCCTGTGAAGTATTTTGTGCGGCCCCGGTCGAGGGCTTTTCCTCTGCTGCCCCCTGGTGTTTACCATCTTGCCGGCTCCCTCCTCTGTCTTGCTGCAGCGTTTGTGCGGCCTCAGAAAAAAATTGTTTGGTCAATGTGGCCCAGGGAAGCCAAAAGTTTGGACACCCCTGCTCTATTGCATCATTAGCCCTTCTCTTAATATGTGATGAAGGTGCATTGTTCAATTTGTGACTCAACTTTTAATAGCTTTACAGGGTTCAAACCTTTAAACTTTCCAGTCTTATCATTTTCCATTATAACTTAACTGGTAAGTGCTGAATATCATATAGTAACATAGTAAATGATGGCAGATAAAGATCTGAACGGTCAATCCAGTCTGCCCATTAGTTATACCCCTTAAAAATTAATGATAAAATTAACTTCTCTCTTCTTTGATATTTCTGGAAAATAGACTGTAAATTCCACCTTGTATTGTCCTAGGTTCTAAATGCTGAAGTTGCCATCCAAGCTCTCTCCAGCCTATCCAACCATCTTGTTTGTAGGATATCTACCATAAGTCTGGCCAGTAACATCCTCATGTTCTAAGTTAGTGGCATTCCCATCGATGCCCTTCCCAGCCCATCCTACTCCAAATTACCACATATGGGACACAGACCTTGCAAGTCTGTCCAGTACCGGCCTTAGCTCTTTAATTTACATCCTTCATTTTCTAATTAGAGATTCTTTATGTTTATCCCACACTTTTTTGAATTCCATCACTGTTTTCTTCTCTACCACTTCCCTCGGGAGGATGTTCCAGGCATCTAACACCCTCTCTGTGAAAATGAATTTCCAAACATTGCTCTTGAGTCTTCCTCCCTGCATTCTCAAATTATGTCCTCTAGTTTTACCATGTTCTCTTCTCTTATGAACAGACAAGGTTGTGTTAAGTATCTTGATAATTTCTGTTATGTCTGCGGATAATTTATTGCACAAGATCAGCAAAAAAATCTATCCATCAGACTTCAAAGTGCATGCAAGCATTATTTTGGCTGTAAAGTTGACAACCAAGATAAAGCGTGGGCACCTCATTTGTGCTGCACTGTCTGCTATTCCGGATTAATAGTCTGCTGAAAAATTTAAATGGTGATGTGTTTCAGTACCTAAGATGTACGTTTGGTTTTGAGAAAAGTGAAGCCAAAATCAAAGAAGGTGTTTTTGTTGAACTTGAAATCTGTGAACTGATCCATGAAGATGTGTTCTAACACAAACTGAACCCAGCTGAATCAGCAGCATGGGAAGCATCCGTGCTGGTTGTTCAGAATTTTCTTGGTAATCACCGATCAGAGAAATTTGCTGAGCTTGTGGAGAACATGCTGACAGTATATCAGCTAATGGGTGCCAGAATGTCACTTAAAATGCAGTTCTTACATTCTCACCGCGACTTCTTCCCACCCAATCTTGGTGATATCAGCGATGAGCATGGCAAAAGATTTCATCAAGATATCAAGGTGATGGAAAGCAGATATCAGGGAAAGTTCAATCCCAGTATGATAGGAGACTTTTGATGGTTCTTGCAAAGAGAGACAAATGTACAGTACAAGCCTAAAAGCAAGTGTCTCAAAAATTTCTGAACATGCTGATATCACTTTTGTTTGAGCTAAGAGAGGCATAAATATATGCTGTAACATGTTTCCTTATTTTCTTCATGTTTGTTTCTAGAGTAAACTCTTTAACACAAGTTTGGTGGGACACAGTTCATACTCACAATGTGTATCTCAGAAATCTGATGTGCTAGCTGAATTTCAATTACAGATCTGAAATCAGCATCATTAAATTAACTAAGAACACTTCTTAAGTTCTCAGTAGCAAAGTAGCAAAACTTTTTTTTTGTTGACCAGTGTAATATGGATGACCTGCAACTTAGGCATCCAAATAAATTGGATAAAAAGCCCAATTAATGACTTTAACAAGCAATAATTGAAAGCTAGACATCCAAAGGTTGTGCGCAGTTCACAAAATGGGTGTCCAGAATTTTGTAGATGCCCATCGGAAAAATCAGCATCTAATGGGATAGGCATGGGCATGGTTTTAATATGGATGTCCACTTACAGGATTGCATGGCACTTATCATCCTAACACATCTACTGTATATTTTCACCTACAATGTAAGCGTTGAAAAATCAGGTCTACTTTTGAGCATTAGTTGGGTGTGAGTTAGGTGGACATGATTTAGGCATCACTTAGGTGTGCTGGAGGTGTCCACATATAGGTGAATGGGGTTTCTAGTTTGGGGGATAAAGAGGACTCCTCTTTAATAATGATATAAAAATATGTTTAATAATGCATTAAGAACATAAGAATTGCCGCTGCTGGGTCAGACCAGTGGTCCATCATGCCCAGCAGTCCGTTCACGCGGCAGCCCTAAGTTCAAAGACCAGTGCCCTAACTGAGACTAGCCTTACCTGTGTACGTTCTGGTTCAGCAGGAACTTGTCTAACTTTGTCTTGAATCCCTGGAGGGTGTTTTCCCATATAACAGACTCCAGAAGAGCGTTCCAGTTTTCTACCACTCTCTGGGTGAAGAAGAACTTCTTTATGTTTGTACGGAATCTATCCCCTTTAAATTTAGAGAGTGCCCTCTCGTTCTCTCTACCTTGGAGAGGGTGAACAACCTGTCTTTATCTACTAAGTCTATTCCTTTCATTATCTTGAATGTTTCGATCATGTCCCCTCTCTGTCTCCTCTTTTCAAGGGAGAAGAGGCCCAGTTTCTCTAATCTTTCACTGTACGGCAACTCCTCCAGCCCCTTAACCATTTTAGTCGCTCTTCTTGGAACCCTTCTGAGTAGTACTGTGTCCTTCTTCATGTACGGCGACCAGAGCTGGATGTAGTATTCCAAGTGAGAGTGCACCATAGCCCGGTACAGCGGCATAACCTTCTCTGATCTGTTCGTGATCCCCTTCTTAATCATTCCTAGCATTCTGTTCAAACTTTTCGCCGCCGCCGTGCATTGTGCAGATGGCTTCATTGACTTGTTGACCAGTACTCGCAAGTCTCTTTCCTGGGGGGTCTCTCCAAGTACTGCACTGGACATCCTGTATTCGTGTATAAGGTTTTTGTTACCAACATGTATCACCTTACACTTATCCATGTTAAACCTCATTTGCCATGTCCCGGACCATTTCTTGAGCGTGTTTATGTCACATTGCAGGTCTTCGCAATCCTCTTGCATCTTCACTACTCTGAATAACTTCATATCATCTGCAAATTTAATCACCTCACTTGTTGTACCAATTTCCAGGTCGTTTATAAATATGTTGAAGAGCACAGGTCCAAGCACTGAACCCGCGGCACTCCACTCGTGACGCTTTTCCAGTCCGAGTATAGTCCATTTACCCACACTCTCTGTTTCCTATCCGCCAGCCAGTTTTTAATCCACGTGAGTATTTCACACTCAATTCCATGGCTCGCAATTTTTCAAAGTAATCGTTCATGCGGAATCTTGTAAAACGCCTTCTGAAAATCCAGATATACAATGTTGACCGGGTCACCCTTGTCTATCTGCCTGTTTATTCCCTCGAAGAAGGGCAGCAAGTTCATCAAGCAAGATCTTCCTTTGCTGAAGCCGTGCTGGCTGGTCCTCATCAGATTGTGTCCGTCAAGGTGATCAATGATGCAGTCCTTTATCAGCACCTCTACCATCTTTCCCGGTACTGAGGTCAGACTCACTGGTCTGTAGTTTCCCGGATCTCCCCTCGAACCTTTCTTGAAGATCGGCATAACATTCACCACTTTCCAGTCTATCTTTTTGGTGTAAAGTGAACTCCTCTTTGATAATAAACAAATTTTTTTAAAATAAATCTTTATTCATTTTCAAAGTTACAGTAAGTTAAAACATTTTAACATTAAATATATCACTTAATATTCAGCAATAATACAAATCATATAACCTTATCTCCCTCCCTTCCCACCCTTTCATAACAAATATTTTTATATGATATACTAAAAATTATCCCCCCATACCCTGAATATTGAACTTATAAATTTAAGGGAATAAATGACATTTATTCATTATAATATTTTGTTAACGGCTCCCACACATCTTGAAATTTCCTTACATACCCCTGCTGTGTAGCTATTACTATTTCCATTTTATATATATGACACAATGAGTTCCACCAAAAATTATAATTCAGTCTACTCCAGTTTTTCCAGTTACAAGTAATTTGTTGTATGGCAACCCCCATCATTATAAGCAAAAGCTTATTATTATTCGAAGATATCTGACTCTTTGCCCTCATTGACATGTCAAATAATATAGTATCATAGGTCAATGCCACCGGGTTTTCTAATAAACAATTAATTTGGCCCCAAATTGATTTTCAAAAAGCCATAATAAATGGACAACAGAACAATAAATGGTCTAAAGTCCCTGCTTCAAGATGACAATGCCAACATCTATTAGACTTAGAGCTATCCAACTTTTGTAACCGAACAGGGGTCAATAATGCTCTATGCAACAAAATAGATGCAGACACTGTACATCTCATCCTCCAAGTCCAAATTCGTGGCCATTGAGATGCATTAATTTGTTGCTTAATCTCAATGCTCCAAATGTCCCTCAGCCAGTCTTTGGTTTCTTCTTAATAAATCCAGCTATCAATTTATACCACTGGGCAGCCTGGTGTCCCAGGAAGTCCACTTGAAAACATAAGAACTCCAAACTATATTGATTATTAAGATTTTTCCATTCAGAGAACCCCACCTGAATAGCCTGCTTCAGTTGAATCCATCTAAAACTTTGTGATTTATTGAGGCCATATTTATGTTGCAACTGTGAAAAATCAAGCAGCTTACCATTAGAAATAACATCTTCTAATACACGTATTCCTGCAATCATTCAAAACTTCCAGATGACTTTAAATTCGCCAATTTGAATCTTGGAGTTCAGCCATATAGTTTGATTTGTTGATTTGTGAATTGGAATAGGTGTTAAATTACTTACATATCTTAATGTTTTCCATGTATCTACTAATATTCTGTTTTCATTATACAATCTAGGCATTTTGATACTGAGAACATGGCATAATCGCAGAGGAAACATGAGGTGCCATTCCAACCATAACCAATCTGGGATATTTTCAATAAGCTCTAGGAGGACTCAATACATACCCTGGCGCATAATATAGGATTGATCATACCTATAAAAATTGGGAAAATTTACCCCTCCCTCTGCAATCGGCTTTTGTAGAGATACTAAAGCAACTCTAGGAGTTTTACCCAGACAAACAAATTTTGTAAGAACACTATTTAATTTTTTATAAAAGGACCCTTGAAATAAAACCGGCAACAAACCACAAGCAAAATCATCATTTTAATAGTTTGGACTCTCTCCCACCAGGAAAGATGTTACGGATTCCATTTGAAAATTTTTTTAAATAATGCATTACTCAAGCAAAACACATGATAAAATGTATTGCATCCCAAGGTTTAAGAAAATAAGATGAAAAACCCTACTCACAATGTCTGTGACTTATAGCAAGTAGACATGTCTGATGCACAATCTTGACATCATTGTGACATCATCAATATGCACCTAGATAGAAAAATGTCACTAAAAATAATAGGAACCCCTGTATAAAAGGAAACTCAGTGGTTTAAGGAATATCTTCAAAAGGTCATGGGTTCAAATCAATACAACACCCCCTCAGTACCTTAACAGTTTCTTTTTGGTCTAATAAGAGAACAAGGGTTGTGAATTTTGCCATTTACATTTGCACTCTGCTCTTTCCAGGGTCGAGAGGGAAACTTATTTTTACCCTGAGATGGCTATGATCTCCTCAATTATCATCTCAAATGGTAGTAACCCCTGCCTAAAAGGAAGCACATGTGACTCATTGTTCAAAGACACTGCTTCCATCTTCCACAGGTCATGGGTTTAAATCCCTAGTATGGTCAGGTATCCCAGCAACCAGTGTTCCCGCTAAGGTGCGCTAGCCTGCGCGCGCGCACAAAATATTACATCGCAGCGCAAAGTTTCTCTTCACAGCGCACACACGCGTCGCAAAGGTAAGGGGAGGTAAGGTAAGGGGACGCATTGGGGGGATTGCACTTCCCCACAATTGCCATGCTTCGGTTCCTCTTCTCCCTTCCTTCCTCCCCCCCCCCCCCGCGGGACCCTGCGGCACCATCAACTCTTACTCCCTCTAATGTCGGCCCTGCAGCTCCAGACTTCCTCGCACCTTCTCCCCTCCCCCTTTGGATCGCTATTATTTTAAATGTTATAGCCGCGGAGCTGTATCCATCAGTGGAGATGTCTAACCTCGGCCTGCCCCGGAACTCTTACTGCAACAGTGACTTCCTGTTCCTGCCTAGACGGGCGGCTGCTGCAGTAAGAGTTCCGGGGCAGGCCGAGGTTAGACATCTCCACTGATGGATACAGCTCCGCGGCTATAACATTTAAAATAATAGCGATCCAAAGGGGGAGGGGAGAAGGTGCGAGGAAGTCTGGAGCTGCAGGGCCGACATTAGAGGGAGTAAGAGTTGATGGTGCCGCAGGGTCCCGCGGGGGGGGGGGGAGGAAGGAAGGAAGAAGAGGAACCGAAGCATGGCAATTGTGGGGAAGTGCAGAGCTGCAGGGAAGAGTGTTGCGGTACCCAGCTGGAGGGAGAAGGAAGATGAGGGAGGGAATTAAAGGAGATGCCAGGGCTTGGAGCATAGGAGGAAGGTATGCCAGTCTAAGGGAAAAGGAAGGGGGAGATGTGAGAGCATGGAGGGGGAACGAAAGATGGAAGAAAAGGAAAGGAGAGAGATGCCAGAGAATCAGGGAAGGGGAGATACCAGACTATGAGGAGAGGTGTGGGAGAGGGAAGGCGAGGAGAGAGATGCCAGACCAATGGGGTGAAAGGAGAGATGGAAGGGGGAGGCATACAGTTTCTGGAAGGGGCATAGAAGGAGAGAAGATGCCATATAGGGGAAGAGAGACGGCAGACAGTGAATGGAAGGAAGAGAGTTACAAGAAGATGAGGAAAGGAGAAACCACAGAAGACAAAGGTAGAAAAAAATTTCTATTTATTTATTGCTTTAGGAGACATGTGTCACTGTTTCTGTGAAGCATTGTATGCAGAGTCCAGCTTCTTGCTGGTTCAATTTAACCTTTGTCTATGTATTTTTATTTTATCCCCCCTTTTACAAAACTGTGAAGCGTTTTTAGCACCAGCCTTGGTGGTAGCAGCTCTGATGCTCAGAATTTTATGAGCATCAGAGCTGTTACCTCCGTAGCTAAAATCCACACTACAGTTTTGTAAAAGAGGGAGGGGTTAGTTTGTGATTACATATTCCTTACTAGGCGAAGGTGTTTTCTGTGTTCTGTGTGTTCGAAAGACATGGTTTTCTGTTAGGATTGACGGTGTAGGATTGATCTGTGCTGGTCTGGCTTGTTTAGTTTTACAATGGGTGTATTGATGTACTGCTCACTGCAATATGTAAGATGCTGCCTTTTCCTAGGTACTCATGTGTGACGTGTGGTTTGTTACTAAAAATCATGTTTTTCTTACAGATGGGGGGGGGTGCCAAAAAATGATGGGCCCCGGATGTTACATATGCTAGGTACGCCACTGTATGTAAAGATACCAGAAAGCTGGCGTAGCAAAAACTTCTAAGTTTTGAGTATTTAACCCTCCCACAATCTCACGGGCACTCGTTTCAAGTTTATTGAGATTTTGATTTAAACGCAATATCAAATATTTTCAATGCGTATAACAAAAATAAATTTGGGGAAATAAATAAAACCATTTGAACCAGTGTTCCCGCTAAGCTGCGCTGGCGTGCGCTGGCGCACAAAATATTACATCGCAGCGCACACGTTTCTCGTCACAGCGCACGATCGGAAGAGGCGTACGGCAGATGGCAGGGCGGCGAGAGGAGAATCGGGCGAGTTGGCTCATAACTTGCTGGCGCCCGATATTTTTGGCTCACGGTGAAAAAAGTTTGCTCACAACACCCGCCCGCTTAGAGGGAACACTGCCCAGCACATATTCTTTTTTTGTGTGTGTGTGACAATCTGCCATCTAGGTGCCTATTGATGATGTCACAATGATGTCAGGATTGTGCGTCACACGTGTCTACTTGCTTTGAGCCATAACCATTGTGAGTAGGGTTTCACTTCTTATTTTCTTAAACTTTGGGAATGAGGTTTAGTATGCAATACATTTTATCATGTGCTTTGCTTGAGTAATGCATTAACTTCATTTTCTATTATTAACAAGGAAGAGTCCTCTTTACAACAAAAAATAGAAGGTTTAGCATGCAATATATATATTCCTGTGCTTTGATTGAGGAACACAGAGGCCAAAATAGGAAATGCACAAGATACATGTTGAAGATACATGTTTGATATTTATCCTAGAGGAATGACTGCTTATAAATCAAGAGGATATAAGCTTGGCTTTTGAATTGACATGTGGTCATTGGAACTCGTCGCCCTGACACTTTTTCTGTAATAGCCCCACAATTATGGAACAGTTTGCCCCAGTATCTTAGAGTAGAAAATGATCTGAAACAGTTTTAAAAGCAGCTTAAAGAGTTTCCTTTTTAAAGATGCGTTTAATTTATAAGCTTAATTAAGGATTATTATCAAATTTTTCCTTTTTTTATCTTTTTATTTCTCCGTTATCTCCCCTACCTGTTGTTTTTACCATTTATGTTTTCTGTTATATATACGATTGTAGTTCTACCCTTTCTTTCCCCATGTATCTGTTAGTTTGTATGTTTTTATTTATTATTTTGTATGATAATATGTCAAATTTATGTATCCTTTTATTATTAATCTGATGAATCTATTTTTTATCTGTAAATCGCTTAGCAAATTAAATTAAGTGATTCAATAAGTCAAAAATAAACTTGAAACTTGAAATAAACTTAGTTTACTATCTGAATGTGTATGGTATAGTGGTTATAGCTACAGCCTCGGTACCCTTTACTGCTCCTTGTGACCCTGAGCAAGTCACCTAATCTCCTGGAGCCCAACAGGACAGAAGGGAAATATTATAGAGTAGCTAAATATAAATAATTGAAAGATAAATAAATAAAATATAATAGTGGTGTTTCTGTAAAATTGGACTGCCTTCTGCATGCTATTTTACTGCATACAATTTTAATGTAAAAAAAATAGCATAAAATCACCGTTCTAATGAAGTCATAATACTAAAATGCGATAACATTATTGCCATTGTGAAGACATCTATGCAGTGCCTAAAAGGCGATTCTATAAAGCATGCCTAACTGTATAGATGAACTTAAAATTGCTGAACGCCACTGAGCACGAGTCTCTATTCTGCATCTAAGCTTAATAGAACTGTGCTCAGCATTGTGCTGCTGGACATCTAAATGATGCCTAACTTTTAGATGTCCTTTACAGAATTTGCTCCTGAATGCTTGAGTCGATGACTACACCAAAGTGTACATGTTTAGCTATTAGCAAAGTATGTTAAATTTCTGTTATTTTCCACAATAAAGTGCAGATATTGAAGGTTAATTTAATAAAATACTACTAGATTTGTTTTCCATAAAATATATTTTTATTATTTGATTACAGAATGTTTTCCTATTCTTTTGTGGTTTAACACTGTATTAGTGGGGTTCTAAGGAATCTGACCTCACTTGTAATAATAAACATTTTGAAGACTCTGGTGTTATTTCTGTACTGATTTATTATCCTTTCTCAATAAAACAGATGACATAAAATGTCTTTTTATCAGTGTATCATTACTGAGTGTGAAAATATAAAAGTTATAGCTACAATAGCAAGAAATTTACTCCATTAAGCAAAATTAATAGTAAATTGAGCTTTATATAATCAGTGGCTTTAAAGACCCCTGGATGGGCTCAAGTTTGATTTATTTTAATATATCGACCATCGACTTGCACCTGGCCGGTTTACTATGCTAAAAATGAAAGGTTAAAATAAATTATAATAGGGGGAGGGGAAATGTGAACATTAAGTGGACAAATTACAGATACGAACATGAACTTGAGGGTGAAGGTGGAGGGGAAAGTTAATAATTACATCATTAAAAACAAATTAAAAAAGGGGAGGGGGAGGATATAACATCAGGAGAGGGGATTGCTTCTTAAAAGTGGTTCATATTTATTTTGCTAGCTATTGGAAGGAAATATTTAGATGCTATGGTATGCGTCTTGGAATAAGAACTTTTTTAGTTTAATCTTTAATTTGCCAAGTGAATTTTCAAGGCGGAGTTGAGGTGGCATGACGTTCCAAAAAGTTGCTGATAAGTTATATATATGTTGGCTGAGTGGCAGACTTCAGAGGGTGGTGGTTAATGGTACCCTCTCTAAAACATCGGAGGTGACCAGTGGAGTGCCGCAGGGCTCGGTCCTGGGTCCACTCCTTTTCAACATATTCATAGGGGATCTGACTCAAGGGCTTCAAGGTAAAATAACACTATTCGCCGATGACGCCAAACTATGTAATATAGTAAGTGAATGCAGTTTACAGAATTATATGGTGCAGGACCTGCTTACAATGGAAAGTTGGTCCTCAACCTGGCAGCTAGGCTTCAATGCTAAGAAATGTAAGGTCATGCACCTCGGAAGCGGAAATCCATGCAGGACGTACTTCTTGAACGGAGAAACTTTAACTAGGACTTCAGCAGAACGAGATTTAGGAGTAATCATCAGTGCAGACATGAAAACTGCCAATCAAGTGGAGAAGGCTTCATCTAAGGCAAGGCAGATATTGGGTTGTATCAATAGAAGTTTCGTCAGCCGAAAGCCTGAAGTCATAATGCCGTTGTACAGGGCCATGCTGAGACCTCATCTGGAGTACTGTGTGCAATTCTGGAGGCCACATTACAGTAAAGATGTGCGCAGAATTGAATCTGTTCAACGGACGGCCACCAGGATGATCTCGGGGCTCAAGGGTCTCTCGTACGAAGAGAGACTGAACAAATTGCAGCTCTACACTCTTGAGGAACGTAGGAAGAGGGGAGACATGATCGAAACATTTAAGTACCTCACGGGACGTGTCGAAGTGGAAGATGATATTTTCTTTCTCAAGGGACCCTCGGCCACAAGAGGGCACCCGCTCAAACTCAGGGGCGGAAAATTTCATGGCGACACCAGAAAGTATTTCTTCACAGAGAGAGTGGTTGATCATTGGAACAAGCTTCCAGTGCAGGTGATCGAGGCAGACTGCGTGCCAGACTTTAAGAATAAATGGGATACCCATGTGGGATCCCTACGAGGGTCAAGATAAGGAAATTGGGTCATTAGGGCATAGACAGGGGGTGGGTAAGCAGAGTGGGCAGACTTGATGGGCTGTAGCCCTTTTCTGCCGTCATCTTCTATGTTTCTATGTAATGCAAAAGGTTCCTAGCTCTCAGAGAACGCGTCTATTCCCTTGAGGCTAGAGTTGCAGACTTGGAAGAGCTGAGGGAGACAGAGACATATATACAATGTTGTAGAGGAGTCCCACCTCCAGTCTGGCAGCCCCTGTGCTGCCTTGGAGGAGGGAGGTCTCCTAAAAAGAGAGCATCCCTCTGGTGATGTACAAAATAATCCTGTAGCCAGGACTCATCCAGCAGGGGATGCAATATCCTCTCACACTGAAAATGTGTTTTCAGGGGCTTCTGCTCAGGAGTGAAGCATTAGGACAGCTGTTGTATTTGGTGATTTGATCATTAGGCATGTATAGACTAGATGGTTGGTGAACATGAGGATTGCCTGGTCACTTGCATGCCTGGTGCGAAGTGGATCAGATATTGTGTATCAGACAGCCATCAGAAAGGGGAATTTCAGGAAGGGGGCAGACACCAGTGTGTAAGCTTTCTTCTATCAGGCACTTATTCAGGCCTCAGGGAGACTGTAAATACTGACATCTTTAGCAATACAGATATGGAGGCCCCAGGTGAAATGGAGACTCCCTGTTTGAATTGTAGGGCTGTCTACGACACTCCTTTGCCCTGCCCTACCTACCCACCCCATTTTAACATGTAGTAACCTTATCATAGGTACACTGTACATAGCCCCATGATGAAATGCCTTTTAAATTTAGGGTCTTTTAATGTTTGCTGTTTCTTACACTTTGTGAAATGAAAAGGTAGATATACATTAGTATCTCCAGTTAGTGACATCTGTTTTTAATATACTACGCTCCTGACATGAATACATTAATGTGATGCCTATTTGTGGTTCTGTTAAGGACAGCATGGTGGTACTCTCATTAAATTTAAAATGGCAAATCGGGCTAAACAAGAAGTAGCATTCAGAAACTTTACACACAAATATTGCCTCAAGAAGGAAGAAAAATCAGACAACCAAAGGAGACTGTCAATTTTATTTGCTATAACTATCGAATATATAAAATTAAGCAGCTTTTGCTGCTACTTTAAGAAACGCTTTCCTTAGAAATAGGGTATATTGCCAGGAATTGACTAGTTTATTAATTTTATGACTATTTTCAATAGACTATTCATTTTTGCTCTGCCTATAAATAGCTAAAAACAATCTCTGAAAATTATCTCAGGGAGAAATCATGAAACACTCCATTAATTACCCTCTCTAAGGAAGGAAGATGACAAAATTTGTTATGGAATCAGTTCACAAGACAGAAAGTCCCAGGCATCCATTATATAATTTAGTCCTGACATAGCACATTAAGATCTGAGAAACGAAGGCTGTTTTCCTGGTAAGTCAGCAAAATACCACAAAAATAAAAACTCCTGCCTGCATCCCACTAGCCATCTCCATATACATAAATATATATATATATATATTTGTAGATTTAGACTCTATGGGGTCCTTTTATCAAGCTGCGCTAGCGGGGTTAGCATGTCAGACATTTCATCACGCGCTAGCCCCCGCGGCCGGCTAAAAAACAAATGCCTGCTCAATGCATGCGTTAGCGGCTAGCGCGGCAGGCGGTTTAACAAGCGGTATTACACACATTAAACCCCTACAGTGGCTTGATAAAAGGACCCCTATGGGCTCATTCTACATAGCTAATGTATAGAATTCTACCACAAGCCAGTGACGTAAATGCTCTGACGCTCCTAGGAATTCTGGGAGCATTGGAACATTTACTTCACTAGCCCATGGTAGAAACCTCTACCTCAGTTTTGTAAAAGCCAGCATATTTTAATATTATATGTATAAATTATTATTTAAAGCCTGTATCTTGCCTTAATGTGAAGTACTGATCTAACCTGTAATAGACTGACCTCTGTTTTAATCCCTACATGTACCAACCAATTTTATAATGCTTTCAAAAACTGCTTGCCTTGATAATCGTGTAAGCTTAATAGCAAAATATAATGTAATGTAACACACAGCTCAGGAGCTATCATAGAAACCCAATCAAATAAATATCAATGAATTTACTACACATTTTGGAATGCTTTTCTATGCACAGGGGTCTTTTTTTGGTATAGATGATTTCATGGAGTTCTCTGAAGAAACAATTAGTTATGTGGAGGGGCATAATCCCAAAAAATATGTCTAAGTTTATTTTGGGCCTAGGGCGCTAGTCGCCCAAAGTTGGCAGCATCTAAAGTCCATTCTTGAAAAATACATCAAAATATATATATATTTTTAGAAATCATCTACTTCTACGTCCAGCTGTTAGATCGTTCAGACCACCAAGTCATCTATCTTTATTACCGCATTCTCCTCCCAAAAATCGTCCAAGGCCAAAACGCCTAGAACAAGAACTTTTGGGCGTTGGAAGGGGTCAGCAAAGTGATGGACTGGATACCCAGACATGGCAACAGAGTACTGGGGCACCTTTTAGGACACTTCTGTGCACTTCACAAAAGGGGTGCCACATAAACATCACACCACAATTCCCTTGCAAGTCATGGTGAGCCCTCCAAAACACCCCTAAAACCTACTGTGCCACCTATAAGGCAGTACAGTAGGGTTTGGGTTTTTGTTTTTTTTTTGGGTGGACTCACATTTTTCACCATGGATGCAGTGGTTAGAGTGGCTTATAGACCTGGGTCCTTCTCTCTATGATTCATTTGCCCACCCCCCTCCCTGACTACTTAAGTACCTCTACTAGGCTTTCCTATGCCAGGTGCTGATGTTCTGGAGGCAGACATGTACATTTTTATTCTGATTTTTTATGGCGGGTGTGCAGCGGGAGGGAAGGTTTGTGATCACTGGGGGCATGTGTCTACAGTGGTTATCTGGTCACTTTGGATACCTTCTGGGCACTTAGACCTGGTTTTAGATTGCCTAAGTCACAACGTTTAAGTTCCATCCAAGCAGCCTTGTAAAACTTTTGGTTAGACTTGCAGTATGACTAAGGGCTCCTTTTACGAAGGTGCGCTAGGGCCTTAACGCGTGCAATAGCGCACGTTAAATTCCCAAGCGTGCTAGCCACTACCGCTCCTGTTCAGCAGGCGGTAGATTTTTTGGCTAAAAACCCTAGCACACCTTCGTAATAAGGAGCCCTAAGTCTACGACAGTCCACGTCCCACCCAAATCCTTGCCGTCACCATTCTTCCTAAAATGCCCCTTTCAGTTAGGGTGTACAGTGGCATTTAGAGGCCTAAAAAGTCCCTGGATACGTCCTAAAAACCCATCTTGATTATTTTACACTTAGACAACCTGTCTTTTAGGTCATCCAAGTGCCAATTTTAGGCAGGTTTTTAGATGTATTTCTGTTTCGATTATGAACCTCATAGATTTTTAATTGCAAATACCTTCATTGAGAAAGAAACTATGGGGTTCATAATAAAAAACCCCAAATGTCTAAAAAGTGGCCTAAATGGGTACTTGGACGATTAAAATTCTGATCGTCCAAGTACCCATAATCAAAGCTGATTTTAGACATATCTAAAACCAACGTAGGCCTTTCCCCTGCCTCTAAATGCACAGAGAAAAGAGGCATTTTTAGAGGCGGGGAAAGGGCGGGGGCGTGGGCGGGAGATGGGCCCGACCTACACCTAGGCGTTACAACAGGTATAACCAAATGTTTTGACAGATTGCCTAGTTGGCACTTATACGTTTTGACTTAGACCAAGTCAAAACAGGTATAAGTGCCAAAAAAGGGGCCACTGAGCTGACGGCAGCTGGTGCGATCAGCTCAGCGGCCCCAGCAACTTACCCATCCCCCACCGCAACCATTCGGGGTAGGAGAGATGCCTCATCTCCCCTGCCGCAAATAGCGATACCACCAAGTGCCTCCAAATGCAGCACTTGGGATCGCTAAAGCCCTGTTGCCCCAGCGGACAGCTCGACGTTACTCGACACGATCTGGGCAAGAGGGAGCCCAAGCCCTCTTTCCCCGACGGCACCCCCAACTCAATTGGGCCAGGAGGGATCTCAAGCCCTCCTGGCCACCTGATTCACCCCCTTCAAGATTGGGCAGGAGGTAATCCAACCCCTCCTGCCCAGGCGAACCCCCTACCCCCCACCCTAACTAAAATATGGGCAGGAGAGATCCCAGGCCCTCCTGCCCTCGATGCACTCCCCCTCCCACGCTTGCCCCCCGCCCGCCCGGTTTGGGTCCATGAGCCTAATGCCCCACCCACAGGAGGGGCCTAAGGCTCCCGAATCTATTCCGGTTGGCCCAGGCGCCTCAGACCACACCTGTGGGCTGGGTTTGAGCCGCCTGGGCCAATCCAGCCCCATTCCTGGGATGGCTGGCCTGCCGGACGGGCGGACTTGACACCTGTCCGTCCGGCCAATTTTTTCAAGGTATGGGGGGATTGGGGTGGGGGGAATGAGGGGTCGGCAGGGGGGTCTCGAGGGTCAGCGGGGGGGGGGCCAATCGGGGGTTCAGGGCGGGCGAGCGTGGGAGAGGGGTGCGTCGAGGGCAGGAGGGCTTGGGATCCCTCCTGCCCATATTTTAGTGGGGGTGGAGGGTAGGGTGTTCACCTGGGCAGGAGGGGTTGGGCTCCCTCTTGCCTGGTCTTGTAGGGGATGGGGTCACATGGCCAGGAGGGCTTGGGCTTCCTCCTGGCCTGATCGAGTCGGGGGTGCCACCGGGGCAAGAGGGCTTGGACTCTCTCTTGCCCTGATCGAGTCAGGTGTGCTGCCGGGGCAAGAGGGCTTGGGCTCCCTCTTGCCCTGATCGTTGTGGGGGGGAGGGGGGATGGATTCTGTAACTGGTGTTGTTTTTGAAAGACACTGGTTACAGAATCCAGGTTTTAGGCGAAGGACTGGCTCCTCCTTCGCCTAAAAGCCCATGTTTTGGGCGTTTGGGACTTAGGCTTTTGGGGGGTTGATTATATGGTATAAGTTTAGACGTAGTGATGGTCTGGGTGTTTAAGCAGCTGAACGTAGAGGCCTTAGGCCAAAAGGGGACTTAGACTTTTTTTTTTATTATGCCCCTCCACTTCTAGAGGTAGCTAATACCAGTATAGGTACCTGATCCACTGCTTGCAGAGCACTTCTATTCTGAACTCTTTAAAGATACTAAATTCAAGCAATGATTTTTTAAAGAATTAATCCCTTTTACAACTTTATCCCCATTTTCGCTCATAATTCATAGAGACGCCAAGAGTGAATCACCCCAAAGAGTGAGATTTATTGCCTCAAAAAGTGAGAGTTTTCAGACATTGTGTCTGGAATATAAATTGTTATATTGCTTTGCAAATGAAAAAAACGCTGCATAAAATATGCTTTTCTTTTTTCTTTGTTGCCTTTAAAAGGATATAAACAGAGTAATAGGAAAATGATTTTGCCTGTGGTTAAAAGTATGCACTTAAGTTTCACAGAACCTGTGCTTGTAGCTACATGGGGAATGGATGGGCAGGAGAGACAATAAACAGGAACGTGTGCTCAGCTTTCTTCTTACTGGTTGGTCCACTTGGATTTTCTTCTCTTAGGTTTGTCTCTCATGAAAGCAGTGATCAGGATAAGTGCTTTGGACAAATGAGCGAGAAATAAATAAATGAATAAATAAGAACATAAGAATAGCCTTACTGGGTCAGACCAATGGTCCATCAAATCTAGTAGCCTGTGTGCACGGTGGCCAATCCAGGTCACTAGTTCCTGGTCATAATCCAAGGAGTAGCAATATTCCATGCTACCGATACAGTGGCTTCCCCCATGTCTTTCTCAATAACAGACTATGGACTTTTCCTACAGGAACTTGTCCAAACTGTTCAGCTATGCTGACGATATCACACTTATCATAAAAGGGGCTCAAACATCAAATGAGTGTGATACACTTCTAATGCGTGAGACTTGGCATCTCTGCATTCTCTCTGTGTTTTTTACTGTTTCATTTGTCAGTCTTTGTTCTTTCTTGCAGTGGACAAGATGTTTTTTGGGGGGGTTTTTTGTGTGTGTCCTTTCAATATCTCGTCCTGTTCCTCTAAGCTACAAATTGGCTATGAGCCCACCAAAAGAGGAATCAGCAGCATCCCCTTAGCAGTTATAACAAGCAAACAGATCTAGTCATTGCCAGCCAAATGAGAGAACAACCTCTTTATGTGTAAAATTATTAATACCCATTAACCACAAAGCACATGCTTTGATTGATATTAATGCAAAAAAAAAAAAAAAAACCTCACAAAAAAACCTTAATAGAGAAAATACAAATGAGATACATCATATGCATATTTAGGTAAAACAGCACATTGGTATGAAGAGAAATTAATGCAAATTGTGCTTGCATGCTTGTTTTGCATTAGCCCCCTGTTGTTCAGAATAAAAACAGAAAATAAAACATCATAATGTCTCTATATTTATCTATGCTGTGACCACACCTTGTGTACAAAGAAAATATAACAGTTCTCACATAAATAAATGAAACCTACACAAGGATTTGGAGGACAGAATGAATTATGTGGCTGGAATAAAACAGCTTTTTAAAAACACAAATGAAGGGATTTTTTATTAGAATATAATTCAGACACACAGGAGGGCAGAAATCACAAAATAGGAGGTACAGGCTGCCACAATTTAATATGAACACTCTGGGGACAATTCTATAAAGTGCATAAAAATTGTGCCAAAATCTGTGCACTATGGTAGTACAGTACTCCCCGAAATTCACGGGGGTTCCGTTCCAGGATCCCCTGCGAATCTTGAAAATCATGAATATGGTTTTTCGTGGGGGAGACTGGAGAGGGCAGCGGGAGAGGCAGGAGAAAGCAGCCGGAGCGCCGGCGAGTGAAGGAAATCACTCACTGTATGCTCTGACCGCCTCTTCCTGCACTAAAGTCGGGCCTTATCAATCAGGAGTTGCGTGTCAATACTCAGAGGGATGGGAGGGGAGGAAAGATGCTGCATATAGGGGAGAGAAGTGACAGGAAGAATTGTTGGGGTGGAGGATAGGAAGGGAGAGATGAAACAAAGAGATAGAAAGGGGTGAGAAGGAGAAATCCTACATGTAGTGGAGGGGAGTTGGACATGGAGAAGAGAGAGGGAGAAATATTGGACATTGGGTGGAGGGCAGGGAGAGATGGTGCATGTGAAGAGAAATAAATGTTACTCTTGATAATAGAGGAGAGGAAGGGAGAAATGCTGCATGCAAGGGAATAGAGAGGTTTGACCCAGGGCACAAGGCATGGAGAGAGAGAAAGAGATAGATGATAGACAGTGGGAAAGAAACAAATGATGGATATGGCAGTGGAAGGTAGAAAAAAATAATTTTATTTTCTTTGAAACCTATGGGATTGAACAGCTCAGTTGAGTGGAATTTTTTTCTGAATTCCTTTATTTTCTCTGACCTTTCAATTAGAAATAGAATGTTAATTTTTTCTATTTGACATGACAAAAAAAGCTATTTCATTAGCCCTTTTTTAAAGTGGGTCATGACATCACGAACTCCTCCAGTTTAAAAGCGCATGCTCGGCGTCTGATATTCACCAACACCATTTTGAGTTGTAGCGACAGTTAAACTGTGCACAGTAAGTAACACAGATTTGTATTGTAGTCAAGAACTTTTGTGAATTCCATGAATTTTAACAGTATTCAAAGTTCCCTGAAGAAGCCAAGAACGTTAGCAAAATGGGTCCCGTCGGGCTTTACAGTAGAAGCTAGCACTAACATAAGTGCGCTGATTTAATGCTTATTTAATAGTTATTGAAGATAGTTATAAATACTACAAGCACATATTATATAGTCACTATTTGAGAGGTTTTTATGATCGATCACAGATAACCTGACCTGCAAGCTTTAAGAATTCTGAGCTGTACGTGTCACCTTTAGAATTCGGACAACACAGCTGTCTCCAGGAAGTGTTCTAAAACTGCAAAGTTAGACAGTTGGGTTGGTATGGTGTTAGAGACAGGTGTTTGATGTAGGTGTAGGTGTTTGATGTAGATGTTTCAGTGAAATTTTCACTTTGGTAACTTTGATTTGGTTTAGAATTTTTTGGATTATGCTATCTCAGGTGTTGTGACTTGGGCCTTTTACGAAACTGCGATAGTAGTTTCTAGCGTGGGGAGCTGCGCTGAATGGCCAGCGCTGCTCCCGACGCTCATTGAGTTCCTATGAGCATTGAGAGACGCAGCATTTAGCGTGGCTCCTGTGCTAGAAACTGCTATTGCAATTTCGTAGAAGAGGGGGTTGGTTTTCATTTTAGAAAATTTACTTGGGTTGAGAGAAATTATACTGAAGGTATCAGCAGAGGTATATTATGAAGGATCTGTGTTTTGCTGATTATTTTAAAGTGAATTTCATTAAATAATTTATGAGTAAAAAAAAAAAAATCTTTTAGATAGTAATTTTGTCAGATCTTTGTAGGAACCTGGTTTAAAGGTTGTACACTAAGGATAAAGTTAACATTTTGATTCATTTGATGTCAGGGTTTTAAAGAAAATACAAACTGTCAGTTGTGTTGAAGATCTATGAAACAATTTTGGTTTGACTGAAGTCTTTATAAAGAAAACCTGTTTAAAGCCTTGAGCTGAAGGTTCTAAAACAGAATTTTGTGACTGAAAAATTACAATTTGATTATTAGTAATTGTTTGACAAAATGTGGGAGGGATTAGTTTTAGGGAAACTAAATTTTATTGTTTTTAAGTTTAGTATAGGGAAACTATACATTTAGTTAGGGGAGGTTTCTTTCCTTTTAGTTTTTAAAGGTAGGAGTAGGTAACTTTTTAAGCAAGAGTGCAAAGAGAAAGGTATCCACGCAAGAAAGACAAAGCTGAAATTATAATTTAGGTTCATTAGAAAACTGAAACTTCATTACTTATCTGATAGATTGATTTTGAAAAGTGGAATCTTGAAATGTTGTGGTTTAAAATATCTGAAACAAAACCAAAATCAATGGGTTTCACTTTTTGTTCAGGTCAGTCATGCCAAGAAAGGGAGGCTGGCACAGAGCCTCGATTTCCAGATGAATTAAAATTGCCATTCCTCCATGTATGTGAGTTGTAGCAAACAACCAACATCACTTTGAAAGTGCACTGTACTGAGGGGTCGCTGCTTCTTCGGTGGAGACTAAGGCTCTCACCTGAGGAGACTTGTAGAGTGGCTACATGGTCTACCCTTCATACCTTTACCAGGTTCTATAAGATGGATGTAGCAGCCAAGAAGATGCAACTTTGGGGTCCTCCGTTTTGAAGGCAGGCTCAGCGAGCCTGCTCTAGTCTGGGGACTGCTTTGGTAATCTCTACTGTTCAGGACCACTAGACCAGTGGCATACCTAGCATATTTGACACCGGGGCATCATTTTTTGAACCCCCCCCCCATGTATATGAAAAAATATGATTTTTTAGTAACAATCCAATCGCACAAGACTGTATCTAGGAAAAGGCAGCTTTAAACACTGCAGTGAGCACTAGAACAATACATACATTGTAAACTAAATAAGCCAGATCCTGCACAGTCATTGATCCTGTACAGTCGATGCTATCAGAAAGCCTGTCCCTTTCACCACAGACAGATACACCCTTGCCCAATATGGAATAATCACAAACTAAAAATAAATATGTAGACAAAAGTTAAACTGAACTGCCAAGAAACCAGACTCTGCATACAATGCAAACCACAACACCAAAAACGTAATACAAGTCCTCTAATACTGTGCAAAATATAAAGACAGTAGATGTAAATTTGAAAAAACTGATACATAACAATCACACTTTACAAATTAACAAATAAAATAAAACTAATGAGAAATAAGAAAATACCATTTTATTGGACTAATCCCGTAAACTCGGTCCCATCCCACAAACCACCTGATTCCATCCAATAAGCCTTGATTGTTTTATATTGAACTTATTATATTAAAGTATAAAAGAAACAATATTCTGTACAATTGTCAATTTATAAATCAGGTCTTCTCCTACTCTTTTTCCTATTTCCTTCAGTGTCCTTAGCCATTCTCTCTCCACTTTCCTTCAGGCACGCACATAAAAACATGCAAGTAATTTTATATCATTTTCATTCTATTCATTCATAGAAATTAAAGTCTAAATAATGCCAGTCACATAACAAAACATGATTTTACAAAAATAATTCCCTGCACAATCAAGCCTGCAAGGATTATAAATGTCTTTCAGCAGCTCCCCTCCATCCTTCGTGGCCAAGTCAAAATGATCTACAACAATAAAATTTTAAAAACACAAAGCACATTGTACGCAAGAAAATGTTAATTATCATTTATATTCTGAGGGTTTCAAAGAGGTCAAGGAGCGCTTATGCAATGTCACCTCAAGTAACAAGATACAAAAATAGACAAATTACCGCTTTTATAAACAGCGATAGCGGTTTTTAGGCAGGGAGCTGCGTGAATGCCCCACGTGCTCTTGACGTTATAGGCTCCCTGCACTAAAACCTGCTATTGCGGTTTAGTAAAAGGGAGCCATAGGTGCAAATATAGACAGAATATATAAATTCTCAAAACGGAACATTTTGATCACTAAATGGAAATAAAATCTTTTTTCCTACCTTTGTTGGTAATTTCATCAGTCTCTGGTTGTACTTTATTCTTCTGACTGTGCATCAATATTTTTCCCTTTTTCAGCCTCCTGTATGCTTCTCTTCCAGACCTCATTCCCTCCCCAACTTTTCTTTGTGTATCCTGTTTCTTTTCTCTCCATGTTTCTTTCTGTATGTCTGTCTTTTCTCTCTCTCTCCGTGCCAATTTCTTTCTTTCACCCTGCCTTTTCTCTCTCCATGCCCCCTTCTTTCTCTGTCTCTCTCTCTCTCTCTCCGTGCCCCATTTCTTTCTTTCTTTCACCCTGCCCCCTTCTTTCTTTCTCTCTCCATGCCCCCTTTCTTTCTCTATGTCTTCTCCATGCCCCCTTTCTTTCTGTATGTCTGTCTTTCTCTCTCTCTTCGTGCCCCATTTATTTCTTTCACCCTGCCCCTTCTTTCTTTCTCTCCATGCCCCCTTTTTTCTCTGTCTTTCTCTCTCTCTCTCCGTGCCCCCTTTCTTTCTTTCTTTCACCCTGCCCCCTTCTTTCTTCTCTCTCTATGCCCCCTTTCTTTCTCTATGTCTGTCTTTCTCTCTCCATGCCCAATTTCTTTCTTTCACCCTGCCCCTTCTTTTTCTCTCCATGCCCCCTTTCTTTCTCTTTCTTTCTCTCTCTCTCCCTGCCCCATTTCTTTCTTTCACCTGCCCCTTCTTTCTTTCTCTCTCCATGCCCCTTTCTTTCTCTATGTCTGTCTTTCTCTCTCTCCCCATGCCCCATTTTTTTCTTTCTTTTTTTGTTTCACCCTGCCCCTTTCTTTCTTTCTGGCTCCCTGTTCCCCCCTTTCTTTCTTTCAGGTTCCCTGTCTCCCCTCCTTTCTTTCTCCCTGCCCTCCCCCATGCCACCGCCATTGGGAAACATGCTGTTGCCACCGCCGCCGGGAAAGGCTGCCACTGGCCATCAGGAACAGGCCGGTGCCGAGTTCGCCCTGCTTCTCTTTCTTGCAGGGCCGACAACTCTCGCCGCCCGACGTCAATTCTAACGTCGGAGAGGACATTCCGGGCCAGCCAGGCAGCAATTGGCTAGCCCAGAACTTCCTCTCAGATGTCAGAATTGACATTGGGTGGTGAGAGTTGGTCGGCCCGCGGGGAAGAGAAGCAGGGAGGGAGAACTCAGTGCTGGCCTGTTCCTGATGGCCAGTGGCAGCCTTTACCTGGCGGCAGCCTATTCCCCGGTGGGTTGCCAGCTGTGCACCCCTTGCGGCATGCACCCGGGGCGGACCACCCCCTCCTGCCCCCCCCCTTGGTACGCCACTGCACTAGACACATTGCACTAGAAAGAAAGATTAGATTCTTACCTCAGTTACCTTCTTTCTTGTAGATATATCTAGTGGTCCTGAAGTCTGTCCTGAGTAAGGGCTTTGCCTGTCTTCTGCCTTAGGATCAGTCTGGATTTGAAAAATCCTCTGTTTCTCAGAGAAACTGAGAATATAAAAAAAGAGAGATGATGCATAGTTACATCCTCATGACCTTATAGTCTAGTTTAAATCTATGCTTGATAGCAGGTCATGTGAGCAGCTATGAGCTCTTTATATAATTAGTGCTGGTTGCACAAGTTTGGATGTTATAATGTAATGTACTATGTTTGTTACAGATCAGAACAAAATTGTAGTGTTAGGGAATTTTTGCCGTTTTCCTCCTTCCTATTATGTCTTTTATTGCATTGCTACTTGATTGCTTTTGCACAAAGTGAAGGGGCAGGAGCAGCGCCCTGGGAAGGAGGTGGAGCTGAAAACTTGACTGACAGTTTTCTGCAAGCAACTTGCTAGTTCAGATACAAGACCCTAAAAAGATCTAGACACAGCTAGATACATCTACAATAAAGAAGATTACCAAGATAAAAACCTAATCTTTCTGTCTAAGCCCCAATGGAAGAACATATAGATTCACTATATTAAGTGAAAAGTCTATAGGAATGTAACTCACAAAGAAGGCAGATTCTCAACAGCAAAAAGATTGGGCTGCAACACTGTTTTTGTAGCTCATACTCTAAGACAGGGGTGCCAACCTGCGGCCCCATTAAGTATTTTGTGCAGCCCAAGTCGAGGGCGATGCAGTTTATTCCTCTGCTGCTCCCAGGTGTTTACCGTCTTGCCAGCTCCCTCCTCTGTCTTGCTGCCGCGTTTGCGCGGCCCCAGAAAATTATTTTTTAGCCAGTGCGGCCCAGGGAAGCCAAAAGGTTGGACACCCCTGCTCTAAGATATCCATGCAGTCTTTTATACTGTATAACTAATCACATACTCTTCTGACAGAGCATAAAAGCTGTCAGTGAAGAAAAAATACCAAGGGCATTTTGAAATGACTGGGGGTGCCAAACACAATGCAAATTATTCTCCCCTGGACACAATGAAATACCTTGCTCAATATTTAGGGGGCTCAGCACCCACTGGAATCCATAGAGCTGGTTCCTGTGGCCAAGAATCCTACTGTCACACAGCCTATTGGTTAGTGCAGTGAGCTAAGAACCAGGGGAACGGTGTTTAATTTCCACTGTGGCTTCTTATGATCTTGGGCAAGCCCCTTAGCCCTCTATTACCCCAGGTACAACAACTTGGTGTGTGAGCCCACTAGGAACAGAAAAAGTACCTGTATGTAATATAAACCATAGAAAAGCAGTATATCAAATTCATGACCCTTTATTTCTCACTCCCCACCCAAACATACACACTTCTTCTGACAAATTAAATTTATGTGTTGTATGTAGATCATGTATCAAATAAAGTAAATTGGATCTAGTATTATTCAACTGAATAAAATACAATAAAGTTTATATTGAGTGCTCAGTGTAATATCTCATTCAAAACCAGCAGGTTTATAGAATTAAGATGTATTGTAACTGCATCATTGCACTCACCTGCCTACCAACCCTTCAAAAACTTATTCAATCTGAACTGATCAAGTTGACTAATATAGCATTGAAAAAGTACTTAGCTTGATCCAGATGGAAATAATCAGCAGATTGAGTCCATTATCTTAGGATACATCTTCTCAAGATGAAAATAAAGGTATGTATTATCTTCAATTGTAAGCAGGAGCTGGCGTTCGTACAATGAGCTATTACTTTTTCATATGGCTGGTCTTCAAACTATGAAGAAGTGAATCCCCAAAACAAGACAAAACAAAACAAAAAAACTGCTTGAACTCATTTAACAAAAATCACCATGTGATCAAAGTTCCTCATCGAGAAAGGATAAAATGTCCAACATTTCCTCAACACCGATCGTGTTTCACCAAAAATTGCGTCATCAGGAGGAAAGAAAGATAACTAAAAGTAAACAAATAAAAATATATATAATAATGCAGTTCTCAAAAAGATTAACCTGTTCAAAAATATCTTATAAATTCAAAATGATAAAGTACCTTCGGGTCTCCTAATGGAAGGAACACGTCGCCAAAGAATCTCAAACTGAAGAGCTGAATCAACGTTTTACGTGTGAACGTATATACAAACATAGCATGGTCACATGACATCTACCTTCATGAACACATACCATTATTATTTGTAATAGGAAACAGCTAAATCTCAATCATCTGATGGTCCCTTCTATTTCCTTGTTAAGACTATAGGGAATTACTGTTTTCCAAGTGTAAATTAAACGCTGTTCATGATATAAAAGAGTATGAGAGATATCACCCTGTCTGTTAAATTTAAATTGCCTGATTACACAGAACTTAAGATCATTTAAAGAATGGCCAACAGAATGCCAATGATCAGTTAAAGGAGCTTCTGATTTATTGGTACGAATACTGCTCAGATGTTCCGCTATTCTTAATTTTATAGCCCTTTTAGTTTGACCAATGTATATTTTGTTACATGGACAAAATATCCCATAGACTACTTGAGAAGTATTACAATCTGAATAACCTCGTAGATGGTATTGTTTATTCATGTTAGGTATCTCAATCTGATCTGTGGTCAAGGAATAACAACAATATTTGCATCTGCCACACAAGTGTGCCCCCTTGGATTCATAACAACTTGATCAATATGATTATTATTAGTGTAATTATTGAAATATTCACCTAAATTTTTATTCCTTTTATGTGCAAACATGGGAGCCTCAGAGAAAACTGAATGATAACTTAATATGTTCCAATGTTTATATATAATCTTTTGAATATGAGAAGTTTTGTTAGAGAAAGGTAAAACACAGGTCATTCTTGAATTGATTTGATCTGATTTATTGTTAGGCAACAATAGCCAATCACGATTGGCATTTTAATGCAATGTTCTGGGTATCCTCTGTCATGGAAGCGTTGTCCCATAATTTTTGCTTGAGATTGAAATTCAGCAGAAGAAGAACATAAACGTTTTATCCTAAGGAATTGACTATTAGGAATACTATTTTTAAGTTTTTTAGGATGAAAACTTCTGTAGTGGAGTATCGAATTTCTATCAGTACTCTTTCTATAAATAGTTGAATGGAAATGATCATGTTCATTTACAAGGAAAGGTGGTGATTGAGACTAGATATTCTCTAGAGCTCTTTGTGATTCATTTATATGGAAAATGTATATGGATAGTGGTCAAATACCATTGGCTGTCCAGATTAATAAAGGTTCCATTCCTGGACTACCCTAGCCCCTCCTCAAGTAAAATGGATATATTTTGGCTTTATAATTGAGTCTTACAAATACATATTTACAAACTCAGGAAATTTAAAGCTAAGCACCTATGCAGTCAGGGCCTGATTCTATATATAATGCCCCCAAATTGGCAATAAAAATGGTGCTCAGGGTGATTCTATAGAGTACACATACATACCTTTTATAGAATTGCTCCTTTTACTAAGGTGCGCTAGCGGTTTTAGCGCACGCAGGGTATTACCATGCGCTACGTGGCTAGAATTAACACTAGCTCAATGCTGGTGTTAGCGTCTAGCGCCCAGGCAATGTAGCGCGTGCTATTCTACGCGTTAATGCTCTAACGCAGCTTAGTAAAAGGAGCCCTAAGTGTTTATGTTTCATATAACTTTTAGGCGTACCCATTTAAGCCAGCTAAAACCAGACCTAAGTGCCTGCACCTAAGTTGTGCATGCATCAGGCCTATTCTTTAACAATGCATATAACTTTTAGGAACTCCCACAATCCATCCATAATCTGCTGTTGGCCATGTCCCCTTTTCAAATTCACACTGCAACTGGCGCATACATTTTTAGAATTGTGCTTTCCAAGTTGTGCACATAACTTTTAATTAGTGCTAATTAGCATCAATTATAAGATGTTACTAGACAATTGTGATTTCCAATTATGCCAATTAATCAAGTTGTGTGTGCAAATTGGCTGTGTGCACCAATTTACATGTACAATTTAATGTATCATTATACATAATTTAGGGGTCAGTGTTCAAAGTTGACTCCATAAGTGCTTTTGAGTATTGACCCACAGTCAGACAAATAGCATTTGGTGTAATCACTGAGTGTATTGACCTCCCAGATTTTTAAAATAGCAAAAGGATAGAATCTATGCGTGCTTTGCAATTTCTGCTTTGTAAACTGTTCAAGCTGCCTTCTAAGTGTTTAAAATTGGAAAAATAAAATATATAGGGCTCAATATTCAGCTGGTAGTGATCAGAATTTTGCTGGCCACAGCCAGTGTTATACCTAGAAATTCAATGCTGGGTCATGTCTGGGCTCTGGCATTGAATTTCTAGGTATAAGGGAGCCAGCTAAAACATAGCCAGTTAAGTGTGATGTTTGGCACTTAACTGGCTATGAAGAACATCATAGATGTGGTCCTATTTATGTGGTTATCTTAATTGGCTACATGCCAACTTATTTTATTTATTCATTCAATTTTCTAAACCATTCTCCCAAGGAAGCTCAGAACGGTTTACATTAATTTATTCAGGTACTCAAGCATTTTTCCCTGTCTGTCCCAGCAGGCTCACAATCTATCTAATGTACCTTGGGGCAATGGGGGGATTAAATGTCTTGCCCAAGGTCACAAGTAGCAGCATGGGTTTGAACCCACAACCTCAGGGTGCTGATGTTTTACCCTTGAACACTCCGAAAATAGCTGATTTCAGCTTGAGCTCTAATCTGACATTTTCATCAGCACCATCCAGTTACATGTAGCTGAAAATGCCCAATTAGCCCCAGACAGGCAATTTAAACAGCCAGGAGCCTTTCCTGGCCATTTAGATTGTTTTTAATATATGGCCCTTAAACTTTATTGGAGTATGTGCATAATAATGTCATCTTAAAGACACACAACAAACCATTTGACTTTGAAAGTTGCTTCCAGGATACAACAGCAAGTCCCTATAGTGTGCAATATTTTTAATACCTGGTACTTCATTTTTTGACCAAACATGAGATAAAAAGTAGTAGTGCTGTATGAGACAAGGGCCACATGAGAACAGAGGAAAGCAAAGCATATGCATTCTACATTACATGGTGTTGTCTAAATGCAGTAGTCATGTATTTGCCAGGCTTTCCTTGACCTTTTGCCTCTTCTTATTGTCCAGAAAAATATTCTGGTAGCTCAGATGTTCTGGAATATCCCCACAGGGAGAATGAGCTTTCTTTGGTGACACATTACCTTTTGCAGGTTGTTCAACAAGCAGGACCTTCGCTTCATGTTTTTTTAGTCATCAAAGTCATGACATGAAAAAGCCCCCATCTATCTCTTTGCTTTTGCTGTTATCTCCCACTGCTGGGAAATTTGTTCCAAAAGGATGGTGCAACCACTGAAAAAATAGAGGAGCATATAGACTCAAAGTATAATTGACAAAACAAAGGTATCACCAAACATGACAGTACTACCAATATTTTTATAGCACTACACACAAAACAAAATTTGGTGGTTTTTTTTTTCCTTCAAGCTTTGCTAGGTCTTTCTTCATATTATTCACATCACCTGGGGGTGTCTACTTTATTGTAGATTTTGGTACCATCTGCAAAGAGACAAATCTTACCTGACAGCTCTTCAGCAATATTGTTAAAAAGAACAGGCCCAAGAACAGAACCTTGAGGCACACCACGGGTAACATCCCTTTCCACAGAGCGATCTCCATTGACTACTATCCTCTGTTGCCTTCGACTCAACCAGTTCCTGAACCAGCCTGTCAATTTAGGACCCATCCCAAGGGCACTCAGCTTATTTATTAGACATCTGTGTGGAACACTGTCAAATACTTGAATTCATATTGATTTAGATAAAGGTGACAGAGTGTTACTAGAAAATTGGGGGATACCTGGTAAACATAAGCTTGCTAACAGAAAATATACCCCTTATGTTGTAGAGGAAAAGTTAAAAGATTTGCCTGTGTATCATTTAAGACCAGAATGGGAAGATGAGTCGGTAAAAAGAGTACACAGAAATAATTTGTTTTCCTATAGGGCAAATTGCATTTTCAGCAGAGAACACGCAGAGAAACTGGAAAACACACAAACACAAACAAATGTTAGAGGACAGTTCAGAATAATTCCAACAAGGTGTAAAACATGTGAATACTGACAGTGAGAATTCAGATGAAGAATATATGAAGGAACATAGTAGATATGACAGGAGTAGAAGAGAGATCACTTATCACATACAGTACACAAGAACCAAACACTAGCTATTTTGACTGCAAGTTACAAGACAGAGGAGGATAAGATTATTCTATTAACACTGGAGAGCTGGACAATCAAAATGTACAATGTCAAGGGAATCTGAAATTAATAAAGCACTAATACAAACAAAAGCAAGAAGATGCCAAAGAAGTGTAAGGCCAAATTTAAGGTTAACCTATGACCACTTGGGAAACCCTATCTATGTGTCTATTCAAGTGATACCAAGAACACTGGTTGTATGCTATACTGGCAGAACCAAGGAAGGTTTGGAGACGATGGTATAAATTCAGCATAAACATAATATAAAGGGTCTTGTTGAGGGCAACAAGAAGGTAAGAAGGGGGAGGATGAGACCACCCCCCCTCTCCCGCTCCTGGGAGTGGGTTTCTGATAAAGCTCATAAAGAGGTGAACAGAGGGCTTGAAACCAGGAGTTCCATTTGTTATTTATTTATTTTAAAAATTTCTTCCACGCTTAACACCTAAGCAGATAACAATAGAAAACATACATATTCAGGACATACTCAAACATGTTATAATATATGCTTCCTATCCTATTCTTCCACGTGTAATAGCTAAAACTTAATAGGGGTTTCTGTATGCCACATATCTCACAGCAGGAGGATCAATTTATGAAAGTTGCATGACTGAGTGTGCCGAAGGGGTGGGTAACGCTAAATTCAAACTGAGGGATAAACACTCAAACACTTGGGTGATATGTTATGCATTTTAAGAGGTTATCTAATGAAAGGGAATAAAGCTTGTAGGCTCAAATGAATGTGGGGATGTGAGCTGAGCTGAGCATAATAATCAGAATAACAGAAGTGGATATTTATTCTCCACACAGAAGGGAGAAGGAATGGTAGGGATAACAGAGCCAGCATGCTGAAAGAGTCTAGAATCTATGAGTTTTTAATGCATAGAGTCATATCTGTGCATTATGCTCATTTGGGAGGTAGCTCCCTAGATGGGAAACGCTGTCACTGGCTGACACAGAGCGCTTTTTAGAGCTGGTATGCTGTGTACCAGCAGAGGAGTACCACTAGGAGCACTCTTGAAGAAACATATGAAACATATCGGCAGCCCTTGGGAGCAGAGAGCTCAGGGCATAAGACCAGCCATCCTTGGGAGCTGGGATCAAGGTAAGTAGCCTTTAGAAGCAGCTGAGGAAGAAGAAAAGAGCCTGTGGAGGCACTATCAGTGTCTAAGGGCCAAGAAAAACAGAGGAAGCCCTCTAGAGGGAGCCCTATTGTTGGTTACCGAGCCATGTTGAGGGCTGGCAACCACAACCCCAGCAGGGAGCTACCCCAGACTCCTCTCGAATGAGGGGGAAGGCTACCAGAGTATGGATCAGTACTAATAGCCCAACACAGGCACCAGATCGCTTGGAGTGCAATCAGCAGGTGGTACAGCAAGGGAGAAGGCTTCCTAGAGACTAGCGGTGGAGGTGATGCACTCTAAGATTATATAGGTTAGTTTCCTAAGTATTTCAGGAACAGATGTGTTTTTAGGCATTTCCTGAATTCCCCATAGGTAGTAGACACGAGCAGTTGTTCAAAGTCTTTACCCCATAATGCTGCTTGATGTGCGAAAAGATGTTGGTGATGACTTTTAAATTTACAACCTTTAACCGGTGGAGAAACAAAGTTCGGGTGTGAGCTTTGCTTGTGTTTGTTGGTTGTGAAAGAGAAAAGGTCTGTTATGTATTTAGGGGCTAAGCCATAAAGTACCTTGAAGCAAAAACAACCAAACTTGAATTTCACACGTGCCTCCATTGGCAGCCAGTGTAAAAGTCGAAAGGAAGGTGTCACATGATCAAATTTCTTCAGTCCACAAAGTAGTCTAACCGCTGCATTTTGAACTAGTTGCAATCGCCGCATATGCTTCTGAGGGAGTGCCAAGTAGGCGATGTTACAATAATCGAGTTGACTCAGTATAAGGAATTGTACCAGAATTCCAAATGATGAGACATCGAAGTAAGCTCTGATGGACCGAAGCTTCCAGAGGGTGAGAAAGATTTTTCTGATCAAGAAGTCTACCTGGTCTTTCATGGTCAGGTTTTGATCCAGTGTTACTCCCAATATCTTTATAGTGGGTTGAATGGGATAACTAAGGTTATTGATGCACATTGGTGCTTTAGTGTCAAGTGAGTATGGCGATCCTATGAAAAATTTTGTTTTCTCTGAGTTTAGTTTTAGTCTGAATTCAGTCATCCATTGCTCCATTCGATTTAGTACTTCTGTTGCTTTGGGGGTGACTTCTGAGACAGAGTTGGTGAATGGGATAATTATCGTGAAGTCGTCAGCGTAGCTAAATAGTTTTATCCCCAGCAGGGACAGTTGTGCACCCAATGAGGTCAGGTAAACATTGAAGAGCAAAGGGGATAGCGGTGATCCTTGTGGCACGCCAGATGGATTGCTCCATGTGTCTGAGAGATCGTGATTAAAATGGACTTGGTAGGTGCGTGATATAAGGAAACCTCAAAACCAGTTCAGTACCTCTCCTCTGATTCTGATTGCGTCTAGGCATTGTTACAGTTTTCCATGGTCTACCAAATCAAAGGCAGAACTCATGTCAAATTGTATGATTAGGGCGTTGAGGCCCTTACTGAACAACTAACGCAAATTGTCTAGAATGGCTGCAATTACTGTTTCAGTGCTAAATAGAGGCCTAAAACCAGATTGAGTTTCTTGCAGAAGAGAGAATCGGTCGAGATATTCCATTAGTTGGGTGAGTACCAATCCTTCCATGATTTTTACCATAAATGGAATAGATGCTACTGGTCTATAGTTGGTTATTGATGTTTCTGATTCTTTACAATTTTTTGGGATTGGGGTTATTATAGTATGACCATTATTGGTGAGGAATTTTCCATTGTTTAGGTTATTGGTTAGATAATTCAATAGGGATAATTTAAAGCCTAGTGGAGCTGCTTTCATAATCTCTGGGGGACATGAGTCCAGGACACAGTATGATTTAGAGTATTTGTTATATAATTTGATGTAGTTATTCCAATCTGAATTGTGGAAGGAACTCCAGATCATGTCCGCTGGTATTTCATTTCTTAGTTACTCAGCAATTGTTGAGTAGTTATTTCTTAGGTTTTTGATTTTTGAGTCGAAATGTTGTGCTAGTTCATTTGCTGAGGGTAGTTTGGTATTATGCATGGGTTGAGTGTGGCGTGTGGTGTCGAATAAATTTGTAATTATGTTGAACAGTTCTTTTGTGTTGGCTTCTTTTGAGCTAGTATTAGATGAATTAATTTTGGATGAGTAAAAAGTTTTACGTTTTTCTTTTATCTGTTGTTTGTAGAGTTTTATCTTGGATCTCCAGATGTTTCGGTCTGACAGTTTTCCCATTTTTTTCCAGATTCTTTCTAATCGTCTACTGATTGTTTCATTGTTAGGAGTTCGATGTCAAACCATTTGTTGTATTTGTTTGAGCATCTTTTGCTCTTTCATATAGGGGCAATTTTATCTAAGATGGACATGTAGTTTTCATCCAGAGAGCATAGAAGTCAACTCCTTCTTCTTCTTCTATCTTCGCTTGTAAATCATATTGTGACCAATATTCCTCTGGATTGATATGGCCCCTTGTGAGGTGTTCTTTTTTGTCCGTGCGTGTGTCTTAGATTTTTAGCCGAGTCCAAATTAGATTGAAATAATAAGTGAAATGGTCGGACCAGATATCATGACTCCAAGTACTGTCCGAGAGAGAGATGGGAGGGTTTATGATTTCCTTTATGGACATCGCTACCATATCTAGATGATGGCCTTTTCATGCATTTCAGTGGGTGAAGGAAGATTGTAATTGAGTACAGAAAGAAAGTTTTTAAAGTCTTTCTGGATTGTCTATTTCATCTAGGTTTATGTTTCCTGCGATTAGATTATGTGATGAAGTGATTGAGTTGTGTAGGACAAATTTGCAGAAGTCCTCTCTAGCTTTTGGCCAGCTTTTTGGCGGAACATAGAAGAGCATACAAGAAAGGGAGTCTTCTAGTTCCTTATTGCTAATTTTACAGGCTAATATTTCTAATTGATTGGTCATTTTGGAATCCAATAGTTCAACTACAAATCCTTCCTTGGCGACAATTGCTAATCCTCCCCTCTTCTTCCTTCATGATTTAGCATGTGGATTTTAAAATTATCTGTTACAAGGTCAACTTCAGACAGAAGCCACTTTTCCGTTAGAAAAAGACAGGCTATTTGCTTGCTGATAATCCAATCTTTAATTAAGAATGCTTTGTTCCTAACAGATCTGGTGTTAAGATATACACAGGGAACGGAAGTAGATGTGATAGGTTTGGTGGATGTAGTGGTTCTGATAGGTTTTATTTCCCTTATCCTTTTATTTTCCGGGGTACGTTGATGTCTTCCGTTGCTTGAGATTACCTTGATATGATTTGCTCTGTCTTCCTGTTGGTTGATTATAAACCTAATGGGTAAAGCAGGGTAATGGGATGAGTGTAGCTGTGGATAGAGTGACTTAACATCCTTAATGTTATTGCATATTAGATTAATAGGATCAGTAGGAGATGCATGCTTGTAGGTTAAACTGACTCCTTCTTGTCCTAATGGCTATTTGGTGTTTCTGTTACTTCCCGTTTCTAGGATAATTAATTAACAGTGAATCAGATAGCCCTAGATCAGATTCAATAACAACAGATGAATTAACAGTTAAATTAGTTAAATAGTAGAAAGGCAGATATCTGGTCTCGGTGCTGATTTTGAGTTTCCCCACTGGTTCGCTTGTCTGCAGGATCGGGCTCCTGCTTCTCTATTCTGCCCTCCGGTATCAGTGCTGATTTTTTTAGGTTTCCCCGCTGGTTCGGGGGAGGGGCGGATCGCTTGCCCACGGGATCGGGCTCCTGCTTTCCTTCTCCTCTACCGCGATGGCTCCACAATGAAGATCGATGCCACCGAAGGCAGCAGCGGCCTCCGCAGCACTCCCCGTTCGGCTCCTCGATGCAGCGCCTGGGAGCACAGTCACTCCTCCAGCTTCAGATCGTGTCTCTCTGCTCCACCACCGCATCCGGGTGGGAGCAATGCAATGCTGGTGTGGGCGGCGGCAGCGCTCAGGTGGAGAGTGCCACCGCTGCAGGCCTCCCGCGGTGGCCTCGGCCCTGGTCCTGGCTCTCTGCCGTGCCCTTGCCTCAATTCTATGCCATGGAGTGCAGCTCTCTACTGTGGCGCACGGACGTTCTCTGTCATGACACGCGGGCCAGGTGGGCAGAAAGTCGGGTGGATGTCGGGCAGGCTGATGTCAGGCGGAGAGCGACACTGGTGGTTTTTGCGGCATCCTGGCCTTGGCTCTCCACCGCCTCCCTGCCTCAGTTCCTGGCCGCGGCATGCAGCTCTCCACTGCGGCGCCCGAAAGCTCTTTGTCATGGTTCAGTGGGTAGAAGTCGGGTGGATGCTGGCAGGTAAGCACAATTAAAGGCGATTGAAAGCGATCAAGGAGATTGAAAGCGACTGTTTAAATGAAATTAAATGAAATAAAAAAATAAACGAGTAGAGCGACTTATTCAAACTTCCATCCGCGACGCCATCATGCAAGAAATTATTCTCTGATTCTGGCATGCAAATGAGGGCATTAATATTAAAACCAGCTATCCGACTATTGCATTAACTTTGCATGCCAGAATCTTTTTTTTTCCTGTGGGTACAGGTGTTGTGCCCCTCTCTCCTGGTTTATACCACATTATTATTATTATTTTTTAACCTGGTTGTATCAAATTGGGGAAAGGGAGGGTCTTATTAGGAGTTTAGGGGAGTCAATCACACATGCTTCCAGGATGCAAGAAACTGGAGGAGGCAGATGTCCTTTGTACTGCTGTTCCGCACGAGTGAAGGGGAAGAGAGGCAAACTCAGGTTGAGTACAGCAGTGCTAGCATGTGGGAGATTTGGACCGGGTGCCAATGCACCTGGAAGTGTGGCATGTATGTGAATAATAATGTCATTGTGCATGTGCACTTTCATGCTGGGGTTGTGTGGGGTGGGGGGGTGGGATGGAGGTTTAATTTGGTTATGATGTCACAAAAGAAATAGAGTACCGGGTAGTTATTCAGGCATGATGGAGATGTGACCTGCAGCAGCATTTTAACAAATCGTGCACTCAGCACTTGGTGCTCGACCCCTTGGTCCGGAAAACAAAGACACTACACAAGCGTTTTCAACTAGTGTGGAATTTATTAGGCCGCAGCCATAACAGCACTATTACATCACAACTATCATCAATTGAGCAGAATAACCAATCAGGTATGACCACCACATGATCAGGTGCACAGCATATGCCTCTTCATCCTCTCCGAATCTGAGTTGACGTAACAGCTTCCCCTGCTCGCTGGACCTATCCCGTTCAAGGATGTGTCCTCTCATCAGCAGTACGTTGCTGTGAAGATCAGGGCCTGGCCTCCCTGCCGTCCAAGCAAGGTGACATGCCCAATTTCCTAAGCAATGTAAAGGTGTATGTCGTTGACTCATATGCTGTGCTTACCCTCCTTTCCAGTCTGGCTGCGACAGAAGTAGAGGGTGGGCGGGAGGGAAGCCGCGTCCGCCTCATGTGAAGCCGGATCGAAAGGGGCGACCTCCCCTCCGCTCACCCTAATCTATCCTACCCCCCTTTCCCCCCCCCCCGCGCCTAGCCGATTGGCCCCCAAGGCTTCGGCCGATTTGTCATCGCTCCTCCCTATGTGGTTCGGAGCTTGTTCTCAAATCGTGCACTCAGCACTTGGTGCTCGACCCCTTGGTCCGGAAAACAAAGACACTACACAAGCGTTTTCAACTAGTGTGGAATTTATTAGGCCGCAGCCATAACAGCACTATTACATCACAACTATCATCAATTGAGCAGAATAACCAATCAGGTATGACCACCACATGATCAGGTGCACAGCATATGCCTCTTCATCCTCTCCGAATCTGAGTTGACGTAACAGCTTCCCCTGCTCGCTGGACCTATCCCGTTCAAGGATGTGTCCTCTCATCAGCAGTACGTTGCTGTGAAGATCCGGGCCTGGCCTCCCTGCCGTCCAAGCAAGGTGACATGCCCAATTTCCTAAGCAATGTAAAGGTGTATGTCGTTGACTCATATGCTGTGCTTACCCTCCACTACCCGGGATAGCGAAACCTCGCTTATCGCGGGTTCCCCCCAAGTGCTGTAGCTGCGGCCTATATGATACCCACTGCATGGGTATGCAAAGGTACTGATAACTTTTCGTACTGAATCGCCTCCGGTACTGATAACTTTTCGCAATGAATCGCCTCAGTGTAATGAAATAACTTTTCGCAATGAATCGCCTCAGTGTAATGAAATATACGCAACCCACTGCACGGGTACAGCGCTCCAACTATATATGCCAAGGTACGGGTAACTTCATCAACTGATATATGCAAACTTCATCAACTGATATTTGCCAAGGTCCTGCTAACTTCATTGTCTCAGCTTACTCAAGTTATATATGCAACCAACAATAGCCAGCAATAGCATATAATGGCCAATCGCATATAATAGCGTAAAATAGCATGTAAAGAGCATACAATAGCCAGCAATAGCATATAATGGCCAATCGCATATAATAGCATAAAATAGCATGTAAAGAGCATGGCCAATCGCATATAATAGCATAATTAGCATGTAAAGAGCATCCAATAGCCAGCAATAGCATATAATGGCCAATTGCATATAATAGCATAAAATAGCATGTAAAGAGCATGGCCAATCGCATATAATAGCATAAAATAGCATGTAAAGAGCATCCAATAGCCAGCAATAGCATATAATGGCCAATTGCATATAATAGCGTAAAATAGCATGTAAAGAGCATGGCCAATCGCATATAATAGCATAAAATAGCATGTAAAGAGCATCCAATAGCCAGCAATAGCATATAATGGCCAATCGCATATAATAGCGTAAAATAGCATGTAAAGAGCATACAATAGCCAGCAATAGCATATAATGGCCAATCGCATATAATAGCGTAAAATAGCATGTAAAGAGCATCCAATAGCCAGCAATAGCATATAATGGCCAATCGCATATAATAGCATAAAATAGCATGTAAAGAGCATGGCCAATCGCATATAATAGCATAAAATAGCATGTAAAGAGCATCCAATAGCCAGCAATAGCATATAATGGCCAATTGCATATAATAGCATAAAATAGCATGTAAAGAGCATGGCCAATCGCATATAATAGCAAAAATAGCATGTAAAGAGCATCCAATAGCCAGCAATAGCATATAATGGCCAATCGGATATCCTAGCATGTAATAGACTTTAAATAGCATACAATAGCCAGCCATAGCATATTGTGATAAGCCTAGCCAATGTAGAGCACATGCGATGTGCTGATAAGCGTTGCCACTGTACCGAGGAGCACATGCAATGTGCTGCTAAGCGTTGCCAATGAGCCGCTGATGTTGTATATTGCTGATATTGTGCTGCCGTAGAAGCTGGCGCTGCAGTTGAGGCCGTGGAAGCCTCTGCTGTTGTATATTGCTGATATTGTGCTGCCGTAGAAGCTGCCGCTGCAGTTGAGGCCGTGGAAGCCTCTGCTGTGATAAGCCTAGCCAATGTAGAGCATTTGCGATGTGCTGATAAGCGTTGCCAATGTACCTGGGTGCTGAAAGCCTAGCAACTGTATGTGCTGATAAGCCTAGCCAATGCACAGAGGAGCACATGCCATGTGCTGATAGGCCGTATAGCTGAGAAGCCTAGCAAATGTACAGCGGAGGAGCACATGCAATGTGCTGATAAGCCTAGCAAATGTACAGCGGAGCACATGCAATGTGCTGATAAGCCTAGCAAATGTACAGCGGAGCACATGCAATGTGCTGATAAGCCTAGCAAATGTACCGTGGAGCACATGCAATGTGCTGATAAGCCTAGCCAATGCGGAGCCCATGCGACGTGCTAATAAGCCTAGGCAATGTATCTAAGCCTAGCCAATGTGCTGATAGGCCGTATAGAGGAGCACATGCCATGTGCTGATAAGCCTAGCAAATGTACGGGGGAGCACATGCAATGTGCTGAGAAGCCTAGCCAATGTACAGAGGAGCACATGCAATGTGCTGATAAGCCTATATCCAATGTACTGATACAGAGGAGCATATCCAATGTACTGATAAGCCTAGCCAATGTACAGAGGAGCACATCTAATGTACTGACAGCACATTCAATGTACAGATAGGCCTAGCCAATGTAGAGAGGAGCTTATCCAATGTACTGATACAGAGGAGCATATCCAATGTACTGATAAGCCTAGCCAATGTACAGAGGAGCACATCAAATGTACTGATAGGCATGTACAGAGGAGCATAACCAATGCACCGATACAGAGGAGCATATCCAATGTACTGATAAGGTTAGCCACTGTACATAGGAGCACATGCAATGTGCTGATAAGCCTAGCCCTTGTACAGAGGAGCATATCCAATGTACTGATACAGCGGAGAATATCCCATGTACTGAAAACCTACCCGATGTACAGAGGAGCATATCCAATGTACTGATAAGCCTAGCCTGTGTGTAGTAGGTCTGGAAGTAATGCAAACCGTAAGGGAGGCATCGGACATAATGTCCCGTAGATGCTGTTGAGGTAAAGTAAACTCATCCCATATGTAAGTCGTTAAATGGATAAAGCGAAAGTAGACCCCGTAAGGTAAATTAATATAATTTGTGAATTTAAAGCCAGAATCTAGCCAGCTTCCTTGTCAATTCGTTTGATTTAGGACCCAGCTTCTATCCCTTTATAACTTTCATATAACCAAAGTAAAATTGTTCTATCTGTCGCCGATATTAATATAATTTGTGAATTTAAAGCCAGAATCTAGCCAGCTTCCTTGTCAATTCGTTTGATTTAGGACCCAGCTTCTATCCCTTTATAACTTTCATATAACCAAAGTAAAATTGTTCTATCTGTCGCCGATATGTGTGCACGTCCATCTATATCCCTCTAAAGCCCTGTCCCTTCGTGCATCGCACTTACCTCCCAGATGCTGATTATCGTACTGCCGCTGATTGCGAGTACAGGATACCAGATGTCAGCTGTCGTACTGCCGCTGATTGCGAGTACCGGATACCAGATGTCAGCTGTTGTGGTCTCTGGTAATGAGGTCGTAAGCAAGATAGTATGAATAGACTGTGTGGGAAAGAAAACCGTTAATACATGAGGTGTGCAGGAATTGAGGTAAAACGATCTGGCGTGTCTAATGGAGCTCGTATAGCGTCCTCGTATAAGGGGCCCGCTAAGGTCAAGAAAAGAAAATTTAAGGAAGCTCAATCAGATAACCCTGTAATGCTGTCGAAGAGAAGATAAAGTGATACCATTGTAAAATGCCTGGATCTGGTTTTATCGGTTGTAGGATTCGTGGAAGACGAAACCACCTGACTACATGTGCTCTCGTATGGAGCAAGTGTTGTACAGTAGTATGCATCGGAGCCGTGAATCGAAGTCTAAGGGCAGGACCTGTGAATCTAAGTCCCCGCCGAGTGGATGCAGCCCCGATCTCGGGAGATCCTATCCAAGGCTAAGCCACAGGACTATCTCATTTGCCCTATGCAGCTACAGTAGCTGCCGTAATTACTTATGTGTTGGGAATATAAGAAGAGCAGCATGTCAATAACAAATCGATGGACGAATACAGGATGTCCGGGGCAGTACAAGGGGAGACATCCATGAGAGAGACTTGTGTAGCGGTGACGAAGAGGGAAAATGAGATTGCAAGATCAAGGGGAACCAAGAAGGTTAGGATGCCCCTATGGCGGGAGTCGGGTGTGTAGGGCTTGATGTATCTTGCCCGTAGCTTGCGGCAGGTAGAGAACCCGCTAATAAAGAGCATGGCTATCGGTTGTTGTACCGTGGATCGTAACTTGCGCCGAGATGGCATGGCTACGAGAAATGCTAAGCGAATGGAGTAGGGTGGGACCAATAAGCATGTCATGTACAAGAAACCGAGAGGCCTCCAACTTGTGGCTTGAGTGATTGGGAGGTTAAGTTATATAGCAGAAGCGTATTAAGGGAAACCCCTATTCTCAATCATTAAGTCGGAGAAGTCCTGCAGATGTACAGTATATAATTAGATATCCTGATAATAGAAGATAGATGTAAGGGCATACGTTGCTTTAAATATTATATGTAAGAGCTTATGCAAGTGATTTTAATGTAATCCGCTTAAGTTTTAAGCGGAATAGAAATTTAAAATTAATAACTAGCTAGAAGTATGAATATGTTGTAACCAAGTTATATTCTTTGCAGGTTGTGCAACCTTTTATGAAATATATGAATTTGAGAGACCACCACACGGTGACATTCAAGACTACAAAGGTTCCTTTAACTGTGATTGCGACTGTGACTTGTACAGACTCACCAAATGCAGAGTAAATGCCCCCAGACTAGTAATGTAAATGTGCAGAAAATTTAGAACTGGAAACCCCAAATCTCAAGTCAGGGGGAAGGAAGAGTGTGGCGTAGTGGTTAAAACTACCGTATCAGCACCCTCAGGTTGTGAGTGCAAACCAATGCTCCTTGTGACACTGGGCAAGTCACCCAATCTACTACTCTTACGTACTGCTTGTATAGCACTGAAAGGCGTACGCAGCGCTATTTATAGACAGTCCCTGCTCGGAAAAGCTTACAATCTAACTTGGACAGGCATGACATTTAGGGTTGGGGATGCAGAACCCAAGGTGAGAGGAGTTAGGAGTCAAAAGCACTCTCAAAGAGGTTGGCTTTTAACTGGGACTTGAACACTGCCTGAGACTGAGCCCGACGTAGGGATTCGGCCAGCTTGTTCCATTGCCCAACAGGACAGACAGGGAAAATGCTTGAGTGCCTGAAAAATTCATGTAAATTGTTCTGAGCTCCCTTGGGAGAATGTTATAGAAAATTGAATAAATAAGTTAGACTCTATCTGAAGTGCAACACAAGTCCAAAACAGTACAAAACAAGTCCAAAACAGAAAGTTATAAGGGTTTTGAACCTACATTACTTGGCACAAGCACCCAGCACATCAACTACAAGGTCATCTCAAATCCTCTCTAGGAATGACCACATGCCGCAACCGTCACACAGCCTGCCATCTCCCATTGCAGGGGAAGAGGGGGAAGAGGAAGGCCACCAAGACGCTACAGCGAGTGCCCGCCGCCCCCCCCCCCTGCCGCAGCAGACGGGATGCCACGTGGCCCGGCGCGGCCACAGGCTACCCTGATGCCTGTCTCGGGGTGGGAGCACGGCGGCAGGGAGGCAGCGACCCAAATCCCCCCTCCCCCACCGCAGAGACCCAAATCCTCCCCTCCCCCACCGCCAGAATGCTCAGGGAGGGGAAGGACGCCAGCCACGCGGAGCGGGCGAGACCGCCGCCCGGTCGCGCCGGGGCCAGTAGGTGGCAGGCGCTCCAGGCCGAAGAACAGTCCCGATCCGCTCCCACGCGACACCGCAATGGGCCCCGTCGGAGCCATACCGCCGCGACTGCAACCGTCAGCGGCCGGCCGGAGACGGGATGACACGTGGCCCAGTGCGGCCGCAGGCCGCCACGATGCCTGGCTCGGGGTGGGAGCACGGCGGCTGGGAGCCGGAGTGCCCAGGGAGGGGAAGGACGCCAACCACGCGGAGCGGGCGAGACCGCAGTAGACGGCCGCCGCTCCAGGCCGAAGAAGACACCCGATCCGCTCCCACGCGACATCGCAACGGGCCCGGCCCCGCCAGAGCCATACCGCCATGCACAAAGACCAGCCATGGGCCCAGGGCACGGACCGCAACCGTCAGCGGCCGTCGTGCGCGGCGGCTCCCCCGAGACGCTCCTATCTCGCAGGATCCGAGGGAGCGTCTCGGCGGGCCCTGCCATTTTGGCCGCGACACAATATGGAGAGTCGGGGTGTGAGCTGCGCGTCGCTCCGTAGGGGTGAGTGCACGCCGAGAGCAGAGCGAGCCGGCGATGCACGTGGGGAGACAAACCTGGCAATTAGGAGACACGTTGCCATGGTCTCCCGCGATCTCCCTTCCGCTCCCATGGATTGGGGACTGCTCCTTGCCGCGGAGGCGACCAAAGGAAGCTCTGCCCGCCTCCAGGTGAGAGACAAATCCATTGCTGCAGTGGGTGAGCGGAAGGGAAGCCGCGTCCGCCTCATGTGAAGCCGGATCGAAAGGGGCGACCTCCCCTCCGCTCACCCTAATCTATCCTACCCCCCCCCCCCCCCCCCCCCCCCCCCCCCCCCCCCCCCCCCGCGCCTAGCCGATTGGCCCCCAAGGCTTCGGCCGATTTGTCATCGCTCCTCCCTATGTGGTTCGGAGCTTGTTCTAACCTTGCTAAGCCTGGAAATGCACACCCTGGAGCATATGGGTGTGTACATGTGATTGTCAGCTTCAGAGGGTGCACAACCACAAAGCTGTGCAGGGGAAGCATGCTGGTTCACAGACAGCACTGGAATATACAGAAGAAAGTAAAAGGAATAAAAAACAAAACAAAAGCAGATGAAGAAAGAAGTTTATTCTGTTTGGGAATAGTTGAAGCACAGGGCTTAAGGCATGTCACTGTCAGGCATCTGAGCTTGCCTCAAGGCTGCCTGGTGACAGCTGAGAGTTCTAAAACTGCCATTGTAGCCGAAAGTGACAGTTGGGAGGGAAACTGTTGACTGAGAGAGATGTTGTGGTGACACAGCTGCCTGGAAGGATAGGGAAATATTTAAAATTGGCAAATTATTTAAACAATATGAAGATAGTAATTGTAATATTGATGTGTGTGTGAGAGAGGGGTTTAATGTAAAGTTCAAACCTGGATAAGTCCGAATGACAAAGAGAGAGATTATGGAGAGCTGCCACATTTAAATAAGTTTTCCAATGAGAGAAATATTGATGTTAAAACGAAATTATGCTTATTTAAAAACAATTTGTCCCCTATTAAGATGAAATTAATTTTGGTGAGTGAGCCATTAAAACTGACCACTAGAGAAAGAGAAATCAAAAGTCATGTAAATCGTTCTGAGCTCCCCAGGGAGAACAATATAGAAAATTGAATAAATAAATAAAGTAGGGTAGCATTTCTGTGAAAACTGTAAAACTGTTTATAGCTCTTATGCATGCTGTTTTAGATACTTTAATTTTCTAATTTGTATTTTGTATTTCTTATCTTTTCATGACTTTTTATTCATTAATTTATTTAGGACTACATTTTGATTAAAAGTTGTAATTGTAATTAATCATGTAATTAAAGGTATGATATTTATTTATTTATGTTCCCATTACAGTTCCTTTTGTCTCTGGGCAATGGAGGGTTACGTGACTTGCCTAGAATCACAGGAGGCTGCAGTGGGAACAATAATAAATAAACATACCTTTTATTCATGATTAAAATATATCCTTAATCACAAGAACAAGAAATGGGCAAATTATAAATAATCTGGACTCTTTAAAATGAAGAACAGTCATTTTTAAAGAATCTACTATAATAAAACGCTAAGCATGCATGCACACTCTTACTGGCGTGTTCCCTGATCTGTAGTTCCGTGGTCGGCTGGAGTGCGCATGTGCGCTTTGACCCCCCCCAACTCAATGGAAGGAAGGCAGTTCGTTGTTTTCGTCACCCCCTCTCCGCTGCACCTGAACCCCCTTTGATCCTCCCATCCGCCCCTCCCACTTCATAGACAAAGTTTTTTTTAAATTCAAAGCCACGGCGGCAGCTCCTCTCTCGTGGTCTTGCCGGCTCAGGCTCCCTTACATGTAGGCGGGGATCGAGAGAGGCTCTCTGGCTTTCTGGCTCTCAATCCACCACCATGGTCCAGCGTCCCGCCCGGTCCTACCTTCAAATTTATCTTCGGCAGCGGCAGTCAGGCCGGAAAAAGGATGTCGCGTCAGGAGGGGTGCGGGATGCGGCAGAGGGAACTTTCCCAAGTGGAGGGACTTGGCGGATGGGAAGGAGAAGGGAGACATTGGTTTGGTATGTATTTACAACTTCTTTCCCTGACTGCATTTGCATATATGTAGTCTTTTGTGCACAAATTGAAAGCAGTACGTAGAGGGTATTTGGCATGGGACTTGGTGTTTCTATTACAATCTTCACTTGGGAGGGAGGAGGGAGGGAGGAGTAGATACCAGCAGGGGTACGTTATAGAGTGGACATGAAGGAAGTTGGGGGAGGCAAGATAGGAGAGGGAGAGAGATTCAGGGAAGGAACAGAAGAGGGAGGGAGATATATGGACAGAGGAAGTAAGAGAGGGAGAGTTGGACATGAGGTTCGTGCTGGTGGGCCAGAAGGTGCTGCTGGACAGGGGGAGGTAAAAGGAAGGGAGAAGGGCTACTGCTGGACAGGGGGGGCAGGGAAAGGGTGCTGCTGGACACTTCAGCAAATGGTGAATATCGCCACGTCTTTTTAGAGGGAATTACCGGTAATTGATCTCGAACAATGCATTGTAATAAGTCAAAAGAATTTTCCAACACTTGACAATGAAATATTAATGTTACTGTTAGATTGCCTGTGTTAACACTACTCCAATGTTCATTTAGGCATAATGATGCTGCATTTATGCTAGTATTCTTTAAGGACTTACATATATGAGTATCCTTGTAGAATAATCTTACAACCTACAGTAGAATTGCTTTCAAAGTGACAATTCCAAGCGGGGTGTGTTTTGGATGAAAACCAAAATCTGCCCATGTATTCCCCATTTCAGAAGGGAAATGCATATGTATGCCCCACTCTTTTAACTCTGATATTAGCAGCTGCTCCTTCATATGGACACATTTTTCAAAACTGTTTGATTGGGCTAGTACTTATAGAAGGCATTCAGAGAGGTATCCTCCTTAATTCCCCATTGTATATCCCTTGCCCCCAATTAGAAATAAATAACAATTGTGGCTTCTGTATTTCATAAGCAATATTCAAACATGTAGAGTTTCAAAATGGCTGACATAGACTTGTGAGACTTGTGATTTACTATGTTACACATATAAGTGTCAGAAATCACATGTGTAGTTTGCTGAGTTTCATTTGTTAATTTTTTCCATACATACAATTGTAAAATGGATACTCCTGCTGCATATGCTGCCACATACATGTACAATTGTACATATATTTTAGAAAAACACCTTGTCAGTGGATCATTTTCTAAAATACTATGAGAATTGTACATATTCTGACTGGGGCAAATCAGTTCCACATTCTCTCTCTAAAATAGGCCTTCAGGAGCTTACTTATATGCATGGTTTAATTTTATAAGAGATACTTTATGTGCATATAAAAGTGAATATTGTGACCCACCAGCTGGGTCAGGATTCCAGAGGTTATGGAGTTAGGAATTAACCAGTTGCTATACCCATTTAAAACTCAAAGGTCCAAAAGAAAGGCAGAAACAAAGGCCAAAAACAAGAGTCTTGAGGGAGGGGTAGCTGGATAAAGGATGTGAGAGAGAGACTGAGCAGGCAGCCTCAGAAGGAAGCTACAACTGTTGGGAGAAGTAGTGCAGGAACCGGATTTCCCTCAGGTGGAAAAGGTGTTAACCCAGTGTTTTCCAAACTGTGTGCCAGGGCACTGTGTGCCAAGGCAGGGGTGCTGTGGAGAAGATATGCTGTGGAAAACTAACAGGGGTGCTGTGGAAAAGATGTAAATGCGCTGCCGGTCTGGCACCTCACCTCTCTTCCCCCAGTGGACAGAAAGTTGAAGCAGAGGGGAAAATTTCCAGGGCTGCCGAAGGTGCAGCTTCAGCATGGGGAAGAGAGAGAAAATATCAGATCCTATATCCCACACCCAATTGGGATGGCAAAGTGAGAAAACCACCAAATTGGGGGGAGTGGAAGGAAGGAAACAGATGCCAGATCGAGGAAGGGAAGAAACGGGAAGGGAAGATAGGAGAGAGAGATGGTAAACCAGGAGGGAAGGAAGAAGAGGAGAAAGATACCAGATTGGAGGGGAGGAAGGAATAGAGATGGGAAGAGGGAAGGAGAGGAGAGGAGAAAAGAAAAGGGGAGTGTTGTTTGGGAAACTGCTCTGGGGTAGAATGAGTAGCTCTGAGGTAACCTAGCTAGAAGCTTGGGAGTAATAAGTTTGGGACAGAAATGATATAAGAAGAAGAAGCAATTAAAGTGACTTTGCATGTTGTATAAGCCATTTTCTACAAGCTTGTAACATGGAATATGGGTCTAGTTGACTTTCTATTCGTAAGTGTGCTGGAAAGCCAAGAAATACTTTTTTTTTTTTTTGCATTATGTTACTCCTTGAAAGCAGTACTCTATAAGTAAATGACAGTTGTTATATCCAGAATAAATGACAGTTTATTCAAACCTTGTGAAGGCTTGATATTTTCTTAGGTATCCACCTAGGCCAGGGGGTGGCTCATACCAAAGAGGAAAAGGTAGTGGGTTAGGTAACTCAGCCATAGTAGAACGGAGTTCCCTACTACAGAAAGGAAGACTCCATTCAGGCAGTCCCATGCTCCGGTGGAAGCATTAGGACGGGGCAAGCCCACTAGGGCTTCCCTTAGTGGTTACAATATGCATGAAAAAAAAAGCCTTTGCAAAATTAAACTCTTAGGGCTGCTTTTGTAAAGCTTCAATAGTGATTCCTGGTGCAGCAAATGTGATGAAGCCCATAGGAATTGAATGAGCTTTGTCACATTTGCCACACAAGAATCATTACCGCAGCTTTGTAAAAGGAGCCCTTAGTGACAAACAGAATAATTGATTTAAACTTTGTAAGGGAAAGGAATAGTTAAAAGAAAAGGAAAGTCCTGTTTAAAGATTTTTGAAAGGTCAGAATTTTTCAATACGTCCAGTAATTGATTCCAGGACTTAGGGCATGAAAGCATTTATATATAAATGCTTTCATGCCAATTGATTTTTTTTTTTAAATCCTCGTAGCAACCATGATGTCCTGAGATTGAAATCTAGAGCAGTTTGTAGAAGAGAAAATAGTTTAAGAGAGAGGTCAGCTATTATGGATTTATGCAAGCCATGTCAAAATGCTAAGAGAATATATAAAATTATATGGATTGGTCACAAAGAAAGAGAACATTTGGATGACATAATAAGAAAAAATTAGCATCACAATGAGAAAAGTAACAGCAAAAAGAATGATATTCAAAAAGATACAGAGGCACAGGAGAAGGATAGGCCAAAAATTTACCAGCCAAAGGAAGGGAATGAGTCCTGCCACATTCTTGGCATGAAAACAGTGCCCTCCAAGGCTGAACCCCTTCTCCTACCTCTGATCCCATCTCTGATCTTACAGGTGTCACGAGTCTAGTGGGAGCAAGAGTGATCCCAAACTGCTCCTGATGGTCCCATGTTTAATACAGGGACAGGAAGGGAGGAAGAGGGGGCACGTTGGCACAGGAGGGGAGAGGTAGAACCCTGGTTCATAAGTACAAGTCTGATGTAATTTGGATGTTCTTAACCCGGGGACTGCCTGAATCACTCTTTCGGGTTACATGCAATTCCAATTGCTTCAAACAGATTGGTCACATTGTGGCAGAAGCAGAGCCCATCTTGATGGGTGAAGAAGGTGGAAAAAGCTTGATGATGCTTCCTCTCATTTGTGACTTGCACACTTTCATCCAAGTTCTACTGCTTGAGACTAGACTTCAAAAGCTTGGCATTGGACTTGGTGAAACCAAAATCTCTTATCTCGTCATTGAGGTTTTCTTTAGTTTAGTATGGGTTTCTCTCATCAGCTGCACCACTGATAATGTAAACTGGATCTACAACATTTCCCTCACTCTTTGACTTGCTGCTCTCTTCTGAAGACAGCTGCTCTCTTTCTGGGGGAGTGGGTATGTGGAACTCAGGGCAATGTGGCACCAGGAAAATGGATGAAGGAATGTCCGGATATGTGATTGCAGAGTCATGCTTGCCAATTTGACATTTAGAAAGGTTCACTATGCAAGAGTAGCAGTTGCTTGAGTGGTCTTCCCAACAAATTCTTGGGATAGCAAACTTTGTGGCTCTCTTTTCCTCTCTGTACCATTCTGTAGAAGAACAAAATGAAACTGTGGCAATGATAAACAATAAATTTATTTTACCTATGACTAATGTGTATGAGATTCTCGCAACATATTATTGTCATACTTCCAGAGTTTTTTTGCCATGACTTTAGTAATAAAGACCCCCTAATTTTCCTATTAGTTCATGGCCATTAGCATACGAGCCCTTACTGTCACTCATTATCTAAGCAGTAACACCCTGGTTCTATAAAAGATATTTACAGTTAGGCATCTATATCAGCACACCTAAGTTATTTTTTTTTTAATGGCCTAATTGACGCAGATAAGTGAAGCACCATTAAAAACCAATTAAAATTAATTTACTGATAGGTGCCTTACTTGGTAGGCACCTACCACTTTGATGTAAGCATCTATACCAAGGCACCTACTGGTGTCTAACGGCAAGCAGGTATGGTTAGGGGCAGATTTGGGGTGGATTTTTGGGCATGGATTGAGTTTAGGCAGCAGCATTTTAGGCCAAGAAAACACTGAATTAATATACCAGCAACTAAGGTGTAGATGTCTACTGGCGCCTAAGTCAATTCAGGTGTTGCTAGGCACGATTCTACAAATGGCACCTGACTTTGACTGACATGCGATAGGTGCTGCTTTTCTAGACACCAACCAAGTTATGTACAGTTTAAAGAATCTGTCCCTCATGGCTTACACACTAAGCATGTGCCAATTGGTTAGTATGTGCTGATTAACCCAGAACACCCCCAGCACTACAAAATAGTTTTTAATTCATGAGCAGCATTGGTTTATCTAAAAATTACCACAGGACACATGAGCATATCCTGCAGTTAAAACATTTTTTGCAGCAATAAGCATGCAATAGTGCTTACCACAGCTTAGGAAAAAGACATAAGAACATAAGCAGTGCCTCTGCTGGGTCAGGACCAGAGGTTCATCACGCCCAACAGCCCGCTCATGCGGCAGCCCATCAGGTCCAGAACCTGTATAGTAATCCTCTATCTATAACCCTTCTATCTCCTTTTCCTTCAGGAAATTGTACAATCCCTTCTTGAACCCCAATATCGTACTCTGTCCTATTACACCTTCTGGAAGCAGATTTCACCACCCTTTGGGTGAAGAAGAACTTCCTAGCATTGATTCTAAATTCATCTCCTCTTAATTTTACTGAATGGCCTCTCGTTCTTGTAGTTTTCGAAAGTTTGAAGAATCTGTCCCTCTCCACTTTCTCTATGCCCTTCATGATCTTGTAAGTCTCTATCATGTTCCCTCTAAGTCTCCGCTTTTCCAGGGAAAAGATTCCCAGTTTCTCCAATCTTCCAGCGTATGAAAGGTTTTCCATACCTTTTATCAATCGTGTCGCTCTTTTCTGAACCCTCTCGAGTATCGCCATATCCTTCTTAAGGTACGGCGACCAATATTGGATGCAGTACTCCAGATGCGGGCGCACCATCGCCCGATACAATGGCAGGATAACTTCTTTCGTTCTAGTTGTAATACCTTCTTGATAGTGCCTAGCATTCTATTCGCCTTAGACTGGTATTGCAATTGGTATTTGATGAGTATCTAGGTTGTACCTATACATTTGGTAGCTCACTGTTTTAAATATTTATTTCAATAGTTAATTTGGTGGTTCTTTTACCAAGCTGCAATAAGCACATACCACCTGCTAAAAAATATTATTATTTTTTGTGCGTGTGGAGGGGTCATGCCTCGTGGGTAGAGAGGGGCCATTTCTATGTTGATCAGCTTAGCTTAACTGATTAGCATGTGAGCCCTTAGGACCAGATTCTGTAAATGGTGCCCTAGTTAGGTGATAATTAGAAACAAAGAAACATGATGGCAGATAAAGGTCAAATGGCCCATCCAGTTAATTGATAATTAAAAGAAAATTAATTGATAATTAAAAAAAACAAAGACAAAACAATTAAGAGTTCCATGCAGAACCCAGAGCAGCGCCTAGCGATGCCTAAGTTGAGGCTCCCTCTGATGCTTAACTGTGCCTAACTGAAAAGTAGGAGTGGTTTGGGTCAGAGAATAGATGTTGTTGACTTAAGCATTGGTAGGCGTCCAAATTAGATGCAGGTAAGTTAGTTCCAGTAAAACCTAGCCTAATGTATTGGCACCTACTTCTACGTCGCCAATATGATGCCTAAGTCTGCTTAGGTGCCGCTGATTCTATAAGCAGCACCTAATGGTTGATTGACAACCGCACAGAGTAAGCGAACTTAGGTTTATAGAATCTGGCCCTAATTGTCTAGAAAATAGATTGTGGTAAGATCTCACTGACTAATCTTTTTTCTTTTTTTTATAGCCACATGCTCATGACAACATAAGTGCATGGCCATTAATGCTGGAAATTGGAAATCAGCCATTTTCCAGGTATGGAAAATATGGCCTCAGCAAGTGGGAAAGACCCATGTAACGGCATACTAAGGATACTTTTTCCTGCATTTTTGTAAAAGGAACCCTTTATACTTTATATTAGATTTTCTTTTTTACAAAATAATCTGCAATTTTGCATGTACCTTTTCACAAAATAATTAAAATAATATTTAAATGATCTGATACTGTGAGTCCAAACTACAGAAAATTGGTATTAATGGTGATGATCTATCCTAGAATAACCCTGGAGATGATATGGAAAAATATGCTTCCCAGAATAAAAAATTAATTAATTAATGAAAACAAGATGAATAAAAGGACCAATCAGTACGGGCCCAGTGCCCTCGTAATAACCGTTGGCCCCGGGCAGGTGTTTATGAAGTGACAAGCACTTAGAAATGAATCTAAATAAACCCTGCCCCGTACATCATCTTATCCTTATATTGTGTATGATTTATATAGAAAAAATATATGTCTATGCGTAATAAATAATCGGGAGCACAATCGTCTCCAGATTAAAACAAGAAAATCACCCCAAAAAAACTCCCTGAAGCCTATTACAAAGAAACACAAAATGTGAAAATAAAAACAAAATGCAAAAAAATGACAAAAATCGTCAAAAAACAAAGAAAAATATAAATATAATATCCTCAGTCTCATCCATCAATCCACAACGCAGTGAACCCTGTGCACCTGTCACAAATTGTTCGTGGAAAATAGTGAAAAACAGTGAAAAATACTTAGCTCAAGTGGCTGCAGTAAATCCAGGGCGAGGACAAAGTTCAAAGTTCATCAATCATCACTATTTCAATTCCGCTCGCTACTCAGTCCCGCTCACTTAAACTCGCTCAGGGAAGAGTCATAAAAAGTCGGTCCATACACCGTTAAACTTTAATCACTCAGTCTCATGCAGTCAAAGAGACTATTCAATAGTGTTCACCACACGTTCTGCTCACTCACACGTTCTGCTCACTCGACAGGTCCTGTTTCAATATCCTCGTCAGGAGGGAGCAAGAAAATCAAAAAAGTTAGTAAACTGACTGAAAATTCACACGCCCAGTCCCTACATGTAAAGGACGGAGTAATCCACAGCAGCGGCACAATCAGGCTGCTTTGACAAATGAGTGCCAAGAACAAGGAGCTCTTTTAAAGCACTTTAGGAGCCCCACCTGAGGCAATGCATACGTGGTGACGTAGGAGACGTATCAACTGGATCAAAAAATGAAGAAATAAATAACCCTTTATGTGAAACATTTGTCAACATTCTCATTCAAACCGTAAGGGGGGAATGCTTGTAAATTAAAAATCCAAAAATTCTCCCTTACCAATAAATGATTTTGTTTATCTCCCTTAAAGTTAATAGGAATTTGCTCCAAAACACACCACCTAAGTTGGGCGAATGTGTGATGATGTTTTAAGTTGTGAGCCACCATGGGAGCAGTAAGTTTTTCAGTTTTAAGGCAGCTGCGATGTTCAATCAATCTGACTCTGATAGCCCGACTGGTGCAGCCTACATAAATTAAACCACAGGGGCAGGAAATCACATAGACTACATATATAGAAACACAAGATGTAACCGCTCTCAACCAATAGACCCGCAAAGTTTTAGGATGTGTCCATGAATTGCCTTGGTGGGAAGTAGTACACACCGAGCAATGACCACACGGGCCGTGACTACCTTCTGTTACAGAAGGAAAATACTGGGTGGTAAAGTCCGAGGAAACAAGGTGCTCGGATAGATTTCTGCCTCTAGTGAAAGCAATGCACGGGTGATCTTTAAAAGCAGGATGTAACTGCAAAACGTGCCAATGTTCGTGTAGACTCTGGGCTACCACTGCAGATTGAGTTGAATGGGAGATAACACAAATTTGATTAGTAGATGTCTCTTTATTTTTTTGAATGAGAAGGAGATCTCTATTAGCGTGACGAGCACGTAAATAGGCTTTCCGAATGACAGACTCAGGATAACCCCTATTCAAAAATTTATCCCTTAGGATCCCAGCTTCAATTTGAAAATCATGAAGAGTGGTGCAAATCCTCCTGGCCCGTAAAAATTGGCCTATCGGAATCGCCGCTTTAAGGCGTCTGGGATGGCAACTAGCATAAGATAAAAGATTATTTCTTTCAGTATGTTTATGGTGCATCCTGGTGGAAAGACTACCCTCATTGTGAATAACTTCAGTATCTAAAAAAGAAATACTGTGGGTATGACAAGTGTAAGTAAACCTGAGGTCGGTTGTGAGAGAATTAATCCACGAAATAAAGAGCTGAGAGCTTCCATGGATGATGTCCAGCATGAAAAAATATATCATCTATAAATCTAAACCAACAAGCCATCTGTTGGAAATAAGGATGGACATATAGATGTTGTTCCTCAAAGTTAGTCATAAATAAATATAGCTATGCTTGGGGCTGCCGTGGTGCCATAGCTACCCCTTGATTTTGTTGGAAAAAGTCTTGATCGAATTTAAAGTAATTCCTAGTTAGAACTAGGGTGGCAAGATCCAACAAGAACTTAGTAGAAACTCTGTCTGAAGTGTCCCGTTGATTTAAAGTAGACTCAACGACTTTAAGAGCTTCAATCTGGGGTATGCTAGTATAAAGAGACACAACGTCAAGAGTCACCAGGATACTATTTGACGAAAGAACAACCAATCCCTTCAATTTTACTGGAGGAAATCAGAGGTATCCTTGATATAGGATCTAGCCTGACATACAAAGGGTTGCAAAAAATAGTCGAGAAATTGTGACAAAGGCTCTAGCACGGTGTTCTTCAAGGACACTATGGGTCTACCAGGGGGAGATATAAGGGATTTATGAATCTTGGGAACGGTATAAAAAACAGGAATTCTGGGACTAGTAGGTAATAGAAACCGTTTTTCTGCCTTAGTAATCATCCCCAATACCAATTTTCTGTAGTTTGGATTTTCGTTGTTATTGGTATTTACATTTTGGTTTCTTTTGGCCATTTCTGATACTGTGAGAACATCTTTCTGCAGTGCCATTTAATGTCATTGAAAAATATTGTCATTTAATACAGATATATTGGCCCTTTGTTCAGTACATTCCAAACACATTCTGGGAGCCCAATAGCCTAGTGGTATTCCCTGAGATCACTCCAAGGGCAACAGGTTGGATTTTCAATACGCTGACCATGTTAAGTTTTAACATGACTCTGTCACATCAAAGTACAAGTTCAGCAGTGAGACTGTGAGGGGACCTCAAATATACTGCTTCCATTCCATGCAAATAGATCTCATACATATTCATAGTGGAAGTCCGGGAAAACCAGGCTAGGTTGTGGGCCTCAAGAACGGGATTTGAGGACCCCTGTTTTATGGTATTATATGAATGTTGTTTGTTTTTTTGCAGGTTTGGTTCTGGAGGCTCCATAAAACAACAGTTTCTCTGTATGACCACAAAAATGCTGGCTTATCATCAGAACGGGACCGGATGATTGCAAGTTAAATAATATTTCTAAAGAATCTTTTTTGAAAAAATTTTTGTGAAATCTTTGATTGTTTAAATACTGAATATTTTTCAGTTGTGTTTGGATATTTTCTTAACTCCATGCTCTACGGCCTCTTTTACCAAGCCACTCTAGCGGCTGCCGCGTGGCAACAGCCCCAAAGCCCTTTATAGGCTTCAGGGCCGTTAGTGCAGTGCAGCCGCTAGCACGGCTTTGTAAAAGAGGCCGCTAGTGTATATGTGAAACTTTATTATATACTACATTAAGTTCTGTTTTAATGTATACAGTATGTTAAAATGTTATCAAGTTAAATGATAAAACATTTTGACCATAAGTTCTATTGTATAGGCCCCAAAGTCTTTGAAGAGGTACTCCAAGTTCTGTTTACATACATCTTCTTCTGCTATGCACTGAATATCTGAGCAGGCAACTTGCTACTTATGTACCTACTTCAATAAAATGCCAGTACATGAAGCATGTGTCCTTTCAAAGCAATACCTCAGCTGTCATTAAACTTGTGTAAGCACAGTGATTTCCAAAACAAAAATTAAACTGCTCTGAGAGAAAAACAATATGATTTTTCATCTCCTCCGTTGAATTACATGTTTGTCCTGTCCTGATGGTTGCAATCCTCTTGATTCACAAGGTCAAAAAAAAAAAAAAAAAGCAAGCCCATCAAATTGTGTTTCCAAAGTTTTATTCTATTTTTATTGACACTGCTTTAACTCATTTCCCATGAAGACCTTCCGGGTGTAGTTCTTTTCCAGCTAAAGTTAAATATTATTGCTGATGGAGCCTCAAACCTTCCCTGGGTTGCAGCTTTCATGGTGAGAGCCACAATGTTTTGGGTTCTGCGCTTTAGTCAATTTGTTTCCTTAAATGGAAATTGTTGAGGCTCTGTGTTGATTAGGTTCTTGTCTTCAGGGCATTCAGCTGCATTCACAGATCAAGCAACAGTCGGTGGCAGCATACTCATAATATAGGCAATAAGGATCTCCAAAATAAATTAATGTCAATAATTTTTTTTTTAAAGTGCAATAAACTATAAAATCAGAATTTTTCTAATAGATATAATATTTTAGGCCTTTTTATATTAAAGTTTCAAATGGACTCAATTATGTCTTTGGAATTTTTCTGTTTTCTTCTGCAAAAGAGGTTTCCTGAGGTTGAAAACTGAAGCTTAATAATGACAGAGATGCTAATCAGAGCTGATAGTGAAATTATGTGGGCAGTCCTATGGCAGTAAAGTTAAACTTAAAATAATCAGTTGTTCTTTTGGTCTAGAAAAAATTGAAGTAATATAAAAAGGCTTCTACTGAGATTATCAGAAGAAGGTAGAATATGTGTTACCACATAATCATGCCATCTGGATTTAAGAAACCAAAATTATTTTTGCCCTCTGAGGTTAAATATTGGAGAATAGAGGGTGAATGGCAACCTTCACAAAACATATCTTCAGCTGAAACAAAATGAAATTCAAGTTATATAAGAGGCAAGGCAAACAAACATTTCACTAATGTTCTCTGTTCCACTCACAGATTCAACTCCTGGGAAGATGCAGTCAAACAGTATATGCACCTTTTTTCACATTTGCTAAACCTCAGACATTACATTAATTACCTTTTCCTCTGGCTCAGGGGTGATTATGTCATGTTTCCAAGGTTTCCACTATGAATATGCATGAGATCTGTTTCAGGGGTGTCCAACCTTTTGGCTTCCCTGGGCCACATTGCCCGAAAAAAATGTTTCTGGGGCCGCACAAACGCGCAAATGCTGCAGCAAGACAGAGGAGGGAGCCGGCAAGATGGTAAACACCCGGGGGCAGCAGAGTAAAACACCGCATCGCCCTCGAACAGGGCTGCATGCGGCCCTTGGGCTGCAGGTTGGACATCCCTGATCTATTTGCATATAATGGAAGCAGTTTATATAAATTAATCTCACACATTATTATTTTGGGGGTATTTGAAACCTGACTAGGTTGTGGCCCTTGAGGACCATTGTTGCCAACCCCTGCTCTGGCTGGAGAAACTCCGCTGGGGTGCTGTTCCTGTTTTTGTCAATGGGCCCAATTTTTATGTTTTAAAAATCTGGCGTAGCTTAGGAAAAATCCTGCTATATCATGCCTTCTTCTTTAGTACTATCCAAAGCCTGTTCTGAATTTTTTCTCGGTCTCCTCATTTACCCCCTAATTCTATTAAAAAAACACTTAATATTGCACATGCAAATTTGGGCATGCACCCAATTAGCACGCACAATGTAATTGAATAAGAGCATCTATTCACACCTGTTTTGAAAATCGTCCTATATGTGCTTTCCAATGGGAAATGACCATTGGAAAATTATTGACCTATAAACGTATTGATTATGAAGATCAATAGGTCCCACTGTTGGGATAGTTCAAATGCAACAATTGCCAATGTTGTGAGTTGGATGATCAGATCGACAGGACGTATATTTCGAAAAAAGTAGACATATATTTCGAAAGCTGTTTTTTACTTTGGACGACTTGCGACTTAGACGAAAACAGACTTAGACGTTCCTTTCGATTATGCCCCTCTATGGATCTGCATTTGTCATAATGCAAGATGACTTAGGATACAGGAAAGTCTGTGCACAATGGGTTCCCAGCTTACTGATCTGCACAAGCAACAACGTGTGGAGGTTACAACCCAGTTCCTGAGGCAGTATGAAGATCTGAATATTATGGAGAGAATTGTCACCGGTGATGATACATGAGTCCATCACTATGACCCAGAGAGCAAAAGACAAAGCATAATGAAGTAAAGGAAGTGGTGCTCACCTGGCTTTGGGAGCAGCTGTAAAACTTCTCTGCAGCAATGCAGAAGCTAGTTGAACGATACAACAAATATGTCATCTTGCATGGGGACTAAGTGGCAAAGTGATATGTTCAATTGCTCACAATTACTTCTATTAACGCCATTAAATATATTTTGCCTTTATTTTTTTATTTACCCTTGTACGAGTTCCCTATTACATTATTTCATATTTGTTGTTAATTCTACTCTGAAAACTACTTCAAGAATCATACAGTTTTGTTATTGTCAAGTAACATCTGTTGCTGTGGGCAGGGCCAGATTAAGCCATTGGCAAATTTTGCACATACTTCTGTGTCCATATGTTTAGAAGGGCCCTGTGAGATGTGCTCAGGACTCTGGAGGCGAGGATTTCCAACTGTCTGTCTTTTCAGAAGTGAGAATAATTTTATATTAATGTCCAGAAGGTAGAAAGATGGGTAATTAGTCTGGACATTTTTCAGAATTTAGAACCTCTATCTACAGTTCTCTAAACCCCAGCCCCTTCTCCGACGAGTGAGCCTTCCCTGTCTGCATCTACTGGTAGTATCAATAGGCAGTAGGAGTAAACGACAGAAGGCAACACTAGTTACCCAAGGGAGGAAGTGATCTGAAGAAAGTGTAAGAGAAGTTTATGCATCAACTGTGAGGAGGAAGATAACTGCCACTATATACTTTTTAACAAAGAAGCAACTTCAGCACAACAGCTGATATATACATATTTAACCCTGGTCCTGCATGCACACAGTTCGCAGTCTCCGCTCCTGCCAGCTCGTCAGAGTCATGACACCCACAACCAGGGCTCACAAATATATATTTCTAGGTGGGGCCAGATAAATCTTGTAGGCTGGAGAATTTCATTACCGGGATCTCAATCACAACTCTTGGCCCTCTGACTAATTTCTCAATAAAGAAAACAGCTGGGTCCAAATTGTAATTGATAACAAGAACTCTTTTTATTGTTAAACTTGATTGAAGAGTCAATGCATAAACTATTTACAACTTGATTCAATGTATACGTTGAAACTTTCCCAAACAGCAGTCAATAATATAGTCACTTTACACCAGTGATTCCCAACCCTGTCCTGGAGGAACACCAGACCAATCGGGTTTTCAGGCTAGCCCTAATGAATATGCATGAGAGAGATTTGCATATGATGGAAGTGATAGGCATGCAAATTTGCTTCATGCATATTCATTAGGGCTAGCCTGAAAACCCAATTGGCCTGGTGTTCCTCCAGGATAGGGTTGGGAACCACTGCTTTACACCTCTTTCTAATATGTTCCTACACTCTCTTCTTGCAACTTTTTCACTCATGCAGTGAGCCACTCCTGGGTCCCACACTCTTCCCTCAGCTTGGGGCCACACCAAGCTCGATCCACACCACACAGTTCTCCTCAGATGGAGTCTCCACACATTCTCAGTCTCTGTCCTCTCCTGGTGACCCCTTGGAAAAGCAAAGTCTTTTCCCTCCTCTTTTGGCAAACCTCACTAGGTTCCCTCTTTCTTCTCTCTGTTTGCCTTCTGCAAACTCCTTTAGACTCTCTCCTCACAAGCAGTCAGTACCTCAGGAGTCTTCCTCACTCCTAAGATTCTAGCGGAAGAACAGGATAACCAAAAGCCTAGAATTTGCTCCTCTCTCCCTTTTTATACTACTGTATTTTCCTTCCTACCAAGGAAGGGGCCTCCAACTCATCAAGCATACACGCACTCAGTGACCTCCTAGAAAATCCCATATCACTCCATGCTGCAACAGAGGCATTTTCCAAGGGGTAGCTGCATATATTTGTGAATACCTGAAAACATGGATCTTCCAAAATCCTAGCTAGGAGCCTAGGTTGACCCTAATGCTGAACTGTATGTTTATGAAACAAATGCACTCCCCATGAACTCCAGTACAACTGGATTTTTTCCTGTAATATGTATGGATGTTTGTATTGCTATAATAGCTATTGTAATGTTTGTGATGCATCATTCAGACTGTTGGTCCAATCTCTAGTCCTGAGCATACTGGACTATTGCAACATAATCTACCTAGGATCTCACAAGAAAACCATCAGGAAACTGAGACTTATCCAGAACACATCCATCTGACTAATCTTTAGCTTGAAAAAATCCCACCACATCACCCCATACTACAAGAAATTCCACTGGCTACCTATCGAGGCCAGAATAATCTTCAAATTTGGTTGCTTTTGCTTCAAGACCCTCCTTGACACCGCACCCACCTACATCCTACAACACCTCACCCTATAGGACAAACTCAGCCTCTCTTGCAGTACTTTACTGTTCACATTTCCTTCTCCCAAAGGATGGAAATTCAAAAGATTCCTCAACAGGTAACTCTCCTTCCAAGCAGGGATCTAGAACAACACCTTAAGCGACCTAATCCTGAAGGCACCCACATACCTTTCTTTCAGAAAATCACTAAAAACCCACTTATTCGACAAGTTTATCTGATCCTTCAATTCAGTTCTTCTTTCATCTCTTCTTACTCTCCCTGTTCCCTATCACCCCTTTCACTCAACTGTCTCTCACTCCTTCCCAATCTTTTCTGATCTGATGTAACCTCGCTGTTCTTACAGTATCTCTTGTTATATACCGGCTTGATCTGAAAAGGTATGACGGGATATAAATAAAGCTATTATTATTATTAATTGATGTTGTAACCTGCTTCAAACTCCACTTCAGAAGATTTGGCGGGATATAAGATCACAAATAAGTTAAGATATGGTGGGGCCTCTAGGAACCTGCCTAGGATACCCTACCACAAGGTCCAAAACTGTAATTCTGCAGCGTCTCCCATGCCTACTGCAGTGCAATCTCCTGAGGTTATTGGGATTAACTAAGCCACAGCCTGAGTATTGTTTTCTTCTTCTTTGTAACTCTGTGCAGTGCTGCGTGTGTCTGGTAGCGCTATAGAAATAGTAGTAGTAGTACTAGTGATATGGATTGGCCACCATAAAAATGGGCTACTGGGCTTGATGGATCATCGGTCTGACCCAGTAAGGCTATTCTTATGTTCTTACATAAACATCTCACCAGAACTCCCTTATAGGTTATGGTGAGCCCCCAAAAACCACTATACCCACCTGTCTACAACCCCAATAGCCTTTATGGCTGCAGGTGGTACCTATATGGCAGTAGAGTAGGGTTTTGGCATGTGCACATGTTCCGCCATAAATGTAGTGGTTAGAGTGGCTTATGGGCCTGGGTCCTCCTCTCTATGGTTCACTAGCCCAGGCTATTTAAGACACATGTGTGCAGCTCTACTAGGCTTTCCCATACCAAGTGCTGATGTTCTAGAAACAGGTAAGTACTTTTTTATTCTGATCTTTGTGGGGGTCTTTACTTTGTCTCTGCAGTGGTTATCTGGTCACTTTGGATAACTTTTTAGAACTTGTTACCTGTTACCTTGTTACCTGTTTTTACATCATCTAACTCACAACATTTAAGATTCATCCAGGAGGTCTAGTAAAACATTTGATTATCCCTGCAGGATGACTAAGTCTAGGTTGGCCCACATCCTGCCCACATACTGCCCAAACCACTCCTCCAGATGTGCCCCTTTCAGCTCTGGGCACACAGCTGCATTCAGAGACATAAAAAGTCCCTCAGCACCTCCAGAAAGTTGGTTTGATTATCGGCACTTGGGCAACCTGTCTATTAGGTTATCCAAGTGCTGACTTGGGCAGGTTTTTAGACATGTTTAAGGGTTCAGGCATTGTAGCATTTCTTTCCATAAGCTATCCACAGACCAGGAGCATTAATAAAGGTCAAAAAAGAAAAAGAAAATCCTTTTCAAAACTTTCCACTGTAACAAACAAAACTGTAGAACTCTGTCTTTAGATCCCCACCCTACACAGTTCCATTGGATAGCCACACGTTCAGCTTATAATGCAGTTTCAAGGCAAGACAAAAACAATAATGCAGCCACTTTAAAGTTCAAAACATTCTGACCTGCTCCAAGTGATAGCTGAAGTCCACATTTTTCCTTCACTGGCAAAACCAAGATGGAGGCATTCTCAACACCTTCACTCATCTCCCCAGTCCTCAGCACAAATGACCTCTGGTCACATTAGCACTGCTTACACCTGGCCATTCCTCTCTATTCTTAAACAGCTTCCTAGGGAAAAGGGCTTTATCCCTCCTCCCATGATTACCTCAACTGAATCTTTAAAGGGAATTACTCTTTCTCCCCCTGGGCTGTGCTCTAGGGTTTCTTAAAGGGCTGGTATTAAAAACTTCCTACTCTGGGCTGTTTCTTTCTTTCCTTCTGAACAGCCCAATGTTTAAAGCTAGGATGAGAGGTAGGCTTGAACCCATGATAAATGTGGGACTCTGAGTTCTGTCTGCACAGCACAGGGTCCCTGTCACAATATGTAACTCTGGTTTCCCACCCCATCCACTCCTTCATACAGCACAGGGGCTCTGGCCAGCTTGGAGGGTTGGGGCAATCACCTGCTCGACACCAGGGTTCACAAAAAGAATAAATCTGTGTCTCTTATTTGCAGCGATGACAGGGGGTAGCTGCAGTCACTCACTGACTCACACTCCAGCATGGGCATATGCTGGGGGTGAGATAAATTCTGTAGAGTGGAGGAAATGCAGACCCTGGTGCTCCAATCACCCACTCGGTCTCCCTTGTCACTTGAGATGAAAAATAGGCAGGAACCAAGAGGTAAACTGGAATGAACTAAACAGTTTATTAACTTGCTTGAAGATAACAGCAATCAATTATTTATATAAGAGGTGTGCTAAAAAAAAAAAAAATATACTGTATATATATGGTGAATGCTGCTACCGAGCGTCATTCAACAGAAAGTCAGGCAATCTTCAATGTGGTAAGCGGTGCATCAAACCTTAGTTAACGGTGTGTGACAAGTTTCAACTTGTTCGGTGCAGTTAATTGGTTGAGAGAAGGTGTGTTTTAAAGTGTATCGTAAATCATGAATAACAAACAACATGAAATTTTGTTTCAAACTGCAAAAAAGTGCTAAAGAAACACATGAAATGTTAAAATTAGTTTATGGTGATGCTGCAGTGGCCACGAAGATGGTTTACAAGTGGTTTGAGTGATTTTTGTAATGATTGTGAATTGGTTGAAGATGAGGAGAGACTGGGACATCCTTCAACATCAAAAACCCAAGAGAATGTTGAAAAAGTAAACAAAATGACTATTATGGAAATTTCTGACGATCTGAACATCTCTTATCGTTCCATTCAAAACATTTTAACAACATATTTGAACATGTCTGGTCTCTAGAATAAGCTCTGTTATTGTCTACAGTAACCTATTTGTTGTCATGACTAGTCTGTTTTCAAACAATTGTGAATGTCTACTTGTAACCTGTTCTGAGCTTCTGGGAGAACGGGATAAAAATCGAAATAAATAAATAATGAGGTGAATGAGTGTGACCTGAGAAATGGGCAAACGATTTCATCCTCCCTCATGACAATACTCCGTGTCATACATTGTTTCTGGTATGGCACTTTTGTTCAAATAAAAACATTATGGTGTGTCCTCATCCGCTGGATCTGGCACCATGCGACTTCTGGCTCTTCCATGAAAGGTAAACATTTTGAATCGATTCAGAACATTGAGGCAGCTATGACAGCACAACTAAAGACACTCACAAAAGAGGACTTCCAGAACAGCTTCAGAAAATGGCAAGAACAATGGGATAAGTGTATTTGAACTGAGGGGGAGTATTTTAAGGGTGATTAATGGCAATATGTCTTTTACTGTAATAATTTTTTTTTGTTTTTAATTTAAACATTTACTGTATTTTTGATCACACCTCGTATTCACAGGTGGTAGTCATTAGGTACAAATTAGTTCATCACTCAGTGGAGAGTCCCCTTCTTTTACTCAGACTTGGCAGGCAAAATAAGGATCAACCAAGTCTGAGAGTGGCTTAGTCTCCTTTCTTTTTTGTTTCTATAGTTGTTGCTGTCAAATCCAAATAATGTCTAACCCCCTCCTGGATATGACAAGTGTCTCCTTCAGTATTCAGGACTTTGACATAAGTAGAAGGGATCACCAAAGACCCAGAATTCTCTCAAGAGTCTAAAGATTCTTTAAGATCCCCCAGGCCGATGACTCTGATGATTTGTTCAGCCAAGGAGGGAGTAAAGTCCTTTGGAAGCTCACTTTCAATGCTTTTGAAAAAGGTTCTTACCATCGTTTTGAATCAGCCATGATTTTTGTGGACATCAATTTAAGGAGGTTTGGCTCCTGAGCAAGAACGGACTTTCATTTCAATGCAGATAAGTTGATATTTTTGATATATTTTTCATTGTGCTGATATCATGTAATTATATATAGTGACATAGAAAACTGAAGACAATTTTCTCCCGTTCAGAGGGGACACCATGTATATTTGGTTTTACTAGTTTTGGAATGATGATTTTTCACTTATAACTTTCATTAAAAAGTAACAGACATTATGATGTACAGGGCGGACTCATTTTGCATTATAGGGCTTGTTCCCATATGAGTTGTCAGTCTGGGGGATCTTATAGAATCTTTAGTTCCCCAGTACTGAGGTCTGTTCCCTATAAATTTCTAAGTTTGATTTGCATTCCCATATTGCATGGTATAAGCTTTTTTGTAGCAGGTTGTATATGGTGAGAGATTTTTCACTCTCTCCATTGATTCCCAAATTGTTGTTGATGTTTGGGGGCAGACAGTAGGCGTGCCCTGCGCTAATCAGTTAGTATGTGGGCATTGGTGTACACTAACTGATTAGCATAGGATTAGCACGGGAGCCCTTACTCCATGCAAAATAGGTGACTGTAAGGGTTCATGCGCTAATGGCCATGCACTAGTTGTGAAATTAGCACATGGCCATTAATAGGGCAAGTCAATCCGTGGTCATTTTAAAGCCACACTAAAAAGGGATCTCAGCACTAAAACTAATGCAGGCTACTTTTTAGCTCAGCTTAGTAAAGGGCCTCACAGAGTATAAACATCCACTCTCTATTTACTCTATTTAATTGTAGACATTTTTTTCTTTCCTCTTTCCCTCTTTAAAGGAGGATGGATGAGGGTTGATTTTTTTATTTATTTACTGGTGTTTAAGCCCGTTACATTAACAGGTGCTAGTAAAGCCTCCTTCCCTCACATGTCCCCTATTTTCAGTCCCAGCTCCAGCTCCAAACCCATTTTTAACCCCCCCAGCCCCCTTCTCCAATCTTTTTCCTTTCAGCCCCAGCCCCCTTTTCTCACCAGCAGCATTTCCCTCCCCACTCCACTTCCCTGTGCAGTAGCAGCAGAAGCATACCCTCCCCCTCCATTTTCCTATGCAGCAGCAGCAGCATTTCCCTCCACCAACCCACTTCTCTGTGCAGCAGCACCTCTTCCGTGCTCCCCCTGTCCCTTTTCCCTGCTCCCCCGGTCTAGCAGCACCTCTTCCCTGCTCCCCTGGTCCCTCTTCCCTGCTCCCCCTGTCCAGCAGCACCTCTTCTGTACTCCCCCTGCCCCTCTTCCCTGCTCCCCTGTCCCTCTTCCCTGCTCCCCTGGCCCAGCAGCACCTCTTCCCTGCTCCCCTGGCTCAGCAGCACCTCTTCCCTGCTCCCCTGGTCCAGCAGCACCTCTTCCCTGCTCCCCCTCACTGCCTTCCAAACTTTGTCCCACCCCCACCCTCCAAAGCCAGCTTGTCTGCCATCCCCCTGTGCAGTAGAATTCTCTCCCTCCCGCCAGCAGCACCTCTTCCCTGCTCCCCCTATCCACCAGCACCTCTTCCCTGCTCCCCCATTCCAGCAGCACCTCTTCCCTGTTCCCCCCTCACTGCCTTCCATACTTTGTTCCTCCCGCACCCTCCGAAGCCAACTTGCTTGCCTGCCATCCCCCTGTGCAGTAGAACTCTCCCTCCTCCCCCCCCACACCAGCAGCACCTCTTCTCTGCTCCCCGGTCCCTCTTCCCTGCTCACCTGGTCCAGCAGCACCTCTTCCCTACCCCTCACTGCCTTCCATACTTTGTCCCTCCCGCACCCTCCGAAGCCAACCTGCCTGCCAGCCATCCCCCTGTGCAGTAGAACCCTATCCCCCCCGCCACTATCGCCGCCGTGCAGCCGACCCCACTGACCCTCCCACCGCGAGACGACCGTCAATACTCCCAGCTCCAGCAGCGGCCGCATCACACTAAAGATGCTGCTTTGTGGCCTTCCCATGCTCTGATTTCTTCTGCTGCGTCTCTGGTGACGTCATCAGAGATGCCGGCAGAGGAAATCAGAGCATGGGAAGGCCGCGAAGCAGCATCTTTAGTGTGATGCGGCCGCTGCTGGAGCCGGGAGGTTTGTGCGTCTCATGGTGGGAGGGTCAATGGGGGTTCATGTGCACCGGGAAAGGGTTCACGGGGCGGGGGGAGGGCGCGACGATGGCGGTGAACTTACAGTGAGGGAGGGAGTAGAAGCACGCATGCGCACTCTTGCCGGCGGGGCCCTACAGCTCATGGAAAACGGAACCACGCAGGTAACAGTGTGCATGCGCGCTTAGGGTTTTATTATATTAGATAAAGACTCCCCTTTCTTCCAAGAAATATCATGAGGTAAATTTTGGCCACTACGACACCTGTTTTAACAAACTTGTTAGTTGTAAGGTAAAGTAAGAATTTGAAAGGTGTGTCTTTTACATTAAAGTGGCGATATAGAAAAGGTGATGGTGACAGCCAGAAGGATAATTGAGCGCATAGCAATGACCATGAGGAAACAGGAAGCAATAGTGCTTTTTTTCTAAGTTTCTGGAGAGACCTCATTTAGGCTCCCTTTTTTCAATCTGTGTTAGGGTTTTTTTTATCGCCGGCTGCTGCAGTAAAAGCTCTGATGCTCATAGGAATTCTATAAGCGTTGGATTTTTTAGCGCAGCAGTCATAGATAAACATAACCCTAACGCAGTTTGATAAAATATACAATTCTGGAGACTGTACTTTCAAAAGCCAATCACTTGGCTACTAAAATAATCCTTGATATTCAATATAAAACATATGGGACAGACGCAAAGATCTCAATATGTAGGTATACTTTAAAAGAAAGGTGGGAGAAGGGAGAGATGATAGAGATGTTTAAATACCTCCATGACATAAATGCAAATGCACAGGAGGCAAGTCTCTTTCAATTGAAAGGAAGATCTGGAATGAAGAGGCAAAGAATATGACGGGCCAAATTTCAGAAGTAACCTTAGAACGGCTTTCCAGTGGAGTTGGGGTAGATGAAGTCTACATCTGAATTCAAGAAAGCTTGGAAAAGTACATAGGATCTTTAAGGGAAAGTAAAGGGTAATATATGACATGAATGGTCTTTATCTGCCTTCATTTCTCTAGGTTTCTATACTCACTTCCAGTGACATGGTATAGCACTTTTGCACAATTTTATAGAATAATATGTGGTGCACTTACCCACATAAGTGGAGCTTTTCTGTGTACTTATGCATGCATGGCACACATAATTGCACATGACAGTTATAGAATTGCCTTTTCGATATCTGCCTGTATGTGGTTTTAAAATTATAGATCCAGTGATGATGCAACATTTGAGCAAATAGCTAAACTGAATGAGGACTTACAGCTATACCTAGATTCTGACGAATAGAAGATAACTCGTGTCAATATGTCTAAATGTAGTAGAATTAATGATTAAACCAGATTTATGTATCATTTAGTTTTAATGTGAGATTCAAGGCAGGGGTTCAATCTTGTGCTGGAAAGATTTTGGTAGGGTGGATATGGTTTTTTTCATATGTGGTGGGCCTGCTGCACCTGCCCTAATGTCTCACAGTCTTAGATCAGGGAACAGAAAAGAAAGTGTCTAGAATGATTAATTTTCTACTTGCTATTTCTCCCTTACTAGGAGGATTTGCTGATCCCAGGATATTATAAGGTGCTGATATCTCCATTGCTTCTAGCTGCCCATTTTAAAATCACATTTCCCTGGAAGAGCACACCTAAATTGGAATCCTGGAAGAAACTATCTCACAAAATACACTCGCCTTTACTGAAGGCTATTCTTTCCAGTACAAAGTGAAAAGACATGTTTTCCTGTTTCTCTTTCATAATATAATGTGATTCAACTCTTTAGTGTAAACTGCTGATGCTCATATATTTGGCATGTTGAAGTACTTGTTTGGTTTTAATTTATAGCAACACTCCACCTGAGCTGTTATTGTAAAGTATTTATTTATTTTTGTCTATGTTAACATGTAAAATATCGGCCCTTTTTTACTAAGCGGCGGTAGAGGATTCTACTGTGGCCCGGAGCTCTAAATGCTCTAATGCTCATAGGAATTCTACCACGGCATAGTAAAAGGAGGGGATAATGTCAGCTTTCCTTAACCATTCAAATGTTCAATCTTATTCAAGTTACACTTTGGGGCTCATAATCGAAACAGAAAAACATCTAAAAACCCGCCTAAATCGGTACTTGGACGATCTAGACACTTGGACGGTTTTAGACACATTTAAAAATGACCTAAGACTTCACAGTTCTGCTGAATGACCAGAGCTAAAAGGGGTGTGTCAGGAGGAGTGTCGAGGGCAAGATTTGGGCGGGACGTGGGCATCCTAGACTTAGTCGTACTACATGTATAACCGCAAGTTTTACAAAACTGCCTAGACAGAACTTGGACGTTGTGACTTAGGCCATCTAAAACCAGGTCTAAGTCCACAAAAGGTATCCAAAGTGACCAGATAAGCACTGCAGACACAAAGTACAGACCCCCACACACTGCCCCAATGATCACTGCTCCCCCCCTCCACACCCATAAAAAACATAACAACAACTTTACATATCTGCCTCCAGAACATCAGCATCTGGCAGCCTAGTAAAGCTGCACAGAGGTGGCTTAAGTGGTCTGGGGGGTGGGTTAGTGAACCATGGAGAGGAGGACTCAGGCCCATAAGCCACTCTATTCAGTGTATTCATGGAGAAACATGTGCACCCCCCAAAGAAAACCCCATAACCTTTTTTGACATGTTTACTGATCCAGTTCTTGAAAGAGATTTTCCTTTTCATTTGCAGAACTAAGGATCAGCCACCAAGTTGTATCTGATACCTTTTATTGGACTAACTAAATATATCGTTGACAAGCTTTTAAGAATTATCCTCTCCTCATCATCTCAGTCCTTTAGATGTTGTTAAACAGACCTGGAAGCCTGTGATAGTAGCTCTATGTGTAATATCTATTTCTAGGATAGTGTCTCTATATGTATAATCCAGTCACCTCTAGGAATATATAATTTGGGCCCACATTCTTAGAATTACCTTTTGGGCTTGTTTATACATCAGGTTTTTAAGATATTTAAGAGGCCAGGCTACAGTTCCAAAGGTGTATGAGAGCACAGGAATTGAAGGCTGATTGATGTCTCTTATCATTTTCTGTGATGTTAAGGCACATTTCAATATCAATTTTAATCTCCTGTAATATCCTTTATTGATTTTTTTTTCTCTCAGTAATTTATGCTGAATTGTCGCTCCTTCCTCTACTCCTAGATATTTATACACACCTTCCTGTTCAAGTTTCTATATGTCACAGTAATCAGTCAGAGAGATGATTTCAGTTTTGCTTCTTTCCTCCAACAGCAAAAAGAGCCTGGAGGGCAAACAAACACTGTGAAAGTTTCTACAGTCTTTACCAGGGCTGGCCAGTGGCCACACCCCACCAAGGCACTCGGGCTTCAGTGGCCTGCACACAGCTCTCTTCACCAGGCACTTTCCATTCTATCCATCAAGGCAGGTATCAAACACAGTTCAAAATTCAGGGTTTTCTGTCTAATTGCCTGCTACACCCTAACAATAGCAGGATCCATGCTCCTATGAGCTGCCTTAGGGGACAAGTTGCTTAGTCTGCTTTAACCTTTTTGTGAAACAAAAAGTTTTCCCACAAAAATACCCGCCCAGATCACAGCACAACTCCCCAGCAGTTCCAACTATAATTTAAGGCCTGGTCAATAGCCAGTTTAGGCCTCACACAGGGCAAGGAAGGAAACAAAAACAAAAATAAACCAAACCCCCCCAAAACTTTTAGGCCTCACACAGGGCTAAGAAGGAACCCCCCCCCCAAAAAAAAAAACAAAAAAAAAACACAACAACTTCTTTCCCAAAAACACTGCCCAAAAAGGTTAAACAGTCCAGGCTTCAGTTTATGCTCCTTTGCAAATACAAACAGCAGCAAAAATAACAATGGTAAACTTCAGCATGTCAGTTATGTCAGTCATGTCAGTCAAACTTCAGCATGTCAGTCATTAACTGTCAATAAAAAAAATAAAGTAGGGAAGCTGGTTTCTTATATCTCATAAGAGGTCAAAATGGTATGAAGTGTCAATACTGTATGAAACTCCTAGAAAGGGGAACTGTTAGGTGAATTGTGTATGAAAGTCTTTTATATATTTGTTGTCACATACACTCAGAAATGTGTAATTCAGCCAAAAGCCGAAGCTTCTTTAGCCAAACCCACCGCCCCAACACTGTGTATGGAATTTTTGAAGTAAATGCTAATATGTGCTATTTAAAAAGTAGAAATTATCAATGGCACAAATGGAGGAAGGGAAGAAAATCCCAGTTATCTTTTAAAAGTGTTCAGCAGGTCCCGACATGTACCATGTTTCGAAATTCTGTTTCAAGGAACCCAAAATTAAGTCCTAGTGGTTCAAATGCCAAAGAACTAGCGATAGTTCAATTAGGGCAATGATTTCATATTCTGTTAAAAAAGAAAAGAAAACTTAAACATCATCGTAATTGTATGACTTTGTACAAAAAATAAACTATATCGATTCAATATAAAAAAGCTACGCAGTATGTGGGTACTTGCCATATGTGCTGGATTAGAAAAGGGACTTCTCTGCTTCTGTTTTCGTTTAACAGCTATAGGAATGCCGACCTGAATTTAAAATAGAGTATGCTGATGTCATCACGCCTGTGCGGGATGACGTGAAGGCCTGCTGAAGCTTGTACCGACTGTCAGTAAAGTCCCTTTTCTAATCCAGCACATATGGCAAGTACCTACATACTGCGTAGCTTTTTTATAGTGAATTGATATAATTTATTTTTTGTATAAAGTCATTCAATTACGATGATGTTTAAGTTTTCTTTTCTTTTTTAACAGAATATGAAATCATTGCCCTAACTGAACTATCACTAGCTCTTTGGCATTTGAACCACTAAGACTTACTTTCGGGTTCCTTGAAACAGAATTTCGAAACATGGTCCATGTCGGGACCTGCTGAACACTTTTAAAAGATAAGTGGGATTTTCTTCCCTTCCTCCATTTGTGCCATCGATAATAATTCCATACACAGTGATGGGCGGTGGGTTCGGCTATAGAAGCTTCGGCTTTTGGCTGAATTACACATTTCAGTCATGAACTGGCAGTCATGAACAGATTTACCTCCATAGTTTCTGTGGTTTCTGGCTCAGGTGCTGCTATTTCCATAGCCTCCTCAGCCTCACAAGGTTCAGATAAGATGAACACCTCAGTGTTCTGCCATTCCATGGCCCTCTCTCCTTCCAGCCACTTTTTGCTCTGGAGTAGGATTACCATATTTGTGAAGCCAAAAAAGAGGACATATGGCCCTGCACCCAACCCCACTCTTGACCCCATCCCTTGCCCCTCCCCTCCCCTAGGCGGTTGCCTGTTGTGTGCAGTCAGGGTTGCAGCAAGCTATAATTGCACTCCGTGGAACTTGCCCTCCATGGTGCCCCCATCCTTTCATGCACTGCACCCATGATATATCAGACTTTCAGTTGTGAGTCTATAAAATACTGAGTGGAGTAGACCAACCTTTCAGTTGATAACCATGTGGAAACAACATTAAACAGTTCTCCAGCTATAACAGATCAGAAGCATCAGGGGCAAGTACAAACACTAAAATAGCAGGCTCTGTGAGCATTTTATTTCAAAGCATAGCTAGGGAAACACTCTCTTTCCTGACCATGGTCAGGTTCAATACCTCTCCTTACTCCCTCCCAACCTTTTAGAAACATTCAGCAAATGGTCATGTATAACAAGTCCCATAGATCTCAGCAACACATGAAAAACACAAGTTACAGATTGTCAACCTCCCCTCCCCCCTCTAAAAAAAAATCCACAAATCCTCTACTACTGCAGCCTCAGGTCTGGAATTACAAGTCCAACCAGCAGCAGCGTACCTAGCATATTTGACACTCAGGGCCAATCATTTTTAACACCCTCTCCTGTATATGAAAAAAATATATATTTCTAGTAATAATCCATGAGTCACACCCTAGGAAAAGGCAGCATCTTAACCACTGCAGTGAGTACTAGAACATCGATACACCCATTGTAAAATTAAACAAGCCAGATTAGTACAGATTGATCCTTCACAGTCAATTCCAACAGAAAAGCATGCCTTTTTTCACACACACAGAATACAGATACTTATTCTATACTGGGTGAGAGTGTAACTGCAAACTAAAAATAGAATATATAGAGAACAATGAAACAGCGCCCTAAGAAACCAGATTCTGCATAGAATGCAGCACCATAGCTGCTCCTTGTGACCCTAGGTAAGTCACTTAATTCCCCCCCCAATTGCCCCAGGTACATTAGATATATTGTGAGCACACTGGGACAGATGGAAAAAATGCTTGCGTACCTGAATAAATTCATGTAAACCATTAATGCATGTCCCCTAGTACTGTGCAAAATATAAAGAAGGCAGATGTAAATTTGAAAAGACTGAAATACCAATCACTAAATCGAAAATTAATTTAAAAAAAATATTTCAACTTAAAAAGAAATAGAACAAAAATGGAAAATAAGATACCATGTTATAGGCCAAATCCATTTTTCAATTAGCTTTCAGCGGCCATAATTTCCTTTCTCAGGTCAGTACCCTATAGTGTTGCCATGGTATCCTTTCCTAACCTGAGGAAGAGGTTTTTGGTCTCTTAAAGCTAGTCAAAAGAGTCCTAAAATTAGTCTAATAAAAAGATAACTTTATTTCCATTTTCAAATTATAAACATTTATTAACACAGCTATGCTACTACTTTATCCTCAAGCAAAAACAAAACTTTTATCTACCTTAGTTGTCTCTGGGTTTCTGCTTTCCTCACTCTTCACCTCCCCCTTTTCAGCATTATCTCCCTTCAGCATTGCTCCCTCTCTGTGTCCCTATCACCTCTTCCCCTTTACAGCATTGCCCCATCTGTATCCCCATCAACACTCCATTTTAGTTTTATTCCCCCTCTGTGTGCTCATCTAGCCTCTTTCAGCATTGCCTCCCTCTGTAAACCCATCTACCCCCCTGCCTCTGAAGTAGCTTTCCTTAAAGTCAGGCCTGGCTGGGGCTAAAATGCACTCTTTACTGGGTGGCTTTGGTAGGGTTACCAGATTTTAGTTAAATAAAATCTGGACCCATAGCCCCATCCCCAGGCCCGCCCAGTTATGCCCTGTCACACCCACCTCACACCCCAGCCCCCTCAACCTGTTCTCATTGGTCGGGAGGGCATCAGCGCATGCGCAGATGCAACACAATGATGTCACATGCACGTGTGCATGTGATGTCACCGCTTTGCATCCGCGCATGCGCGGATGCTCTCCCAACACGGTCCCAAAGAAGAAGCTTTTCAAAACCCGGACATAATGCCGGGTTTTGAAAAGCCGACCGGACACCCGGACATGCCCTCTAAAAAGAAGACATGTCCGGGTAAATCCGGACATGTGGTAACCCTAGGCTTTGGATCTGTCTCATCACAATATATGGATTTGAAAATGTGGCTTTACTTTCCTGTGATTACTCCTAGAAAAATATGTACAGCATTTGATGCTGCTGAGGATGGACAGGCACAATGCAGCCAATGAATTGTTCTTGTCAGGTTGGGGAGAGGGTTGAGTGGTGGTAGGAGGGAAAGTTAGTGCATCAGAGCCCTGGAGAATCAGGAAACAATACAACTTTTCACACATCAGAGTTTTCCAATCAAATTAAAATTTACTAATGCATAAAAGCAAAGCTGGAAAATTTAATAAAAGAAAATCACTTCTTCCAGAATAGCAATGAAAATAGAAACATACAGAAAGGAAGGTCCCTGGGATTTCTTTGGTTTCTCTTGCCTCCAAGAAATAAATGGGTTGGGGGATCATCCGTTTCTCATACAGATAGTTCTTTGGTGTCTAAAATCTCTGCAACCTTTCAGGATGGTTCTTGTCTCCTTCAGATAGAATGGAGGAGTAACTTAGCTGTTAGTGCCAAAGAAAACGTACCAGGAAAACAGGGTCCAAACCCTGCTTCTGCTATTGAACCTCCTTGTGATTTTGTGCAAAAGACTTCAACCTCCATCATCTTATGTAGTGGCGTACTTGGCTTGGTTGCCACCTAGGGCGGAACACCCTCTCCTTCAGGCAGTGTGTGTGTGTGTGGGGGGGGGGGGGGGAAATGGAGTAGTTACAGGGCCATGGTCTTCAAGTGTGCAGTCATTGGCTCTTCCAGTTCCCTGCCCCAGAACAGGAAGTTGACATCAGAGCCAACAGCTGTGCACGTGTGGACTGGACCCCTTAAGTTTCTCTGTGCATCCTCTTACTGGCTGCACCTGGGGTAGACTGCATCCACCGCTCTTCCCTTGGTTCACCACCGGTCTCATGTACAACTCAGATCATAAAACACATTTGGCCAAAGAAATAGCTTATGCATATGATTTTAACCAGCCTTGTTCTCAGATGAGGAATAGGTCAGTAATTAAATTTCAAAAACTCCAAAGTACTTTAAAGGTAGCTTTTACAGCATTAAACAAAAAATAAAAATAAAAAATGCAATATTCAGCAATGGTTGTCAACATTTTTTAAGCACTGGCTACCAGGGCAGGATTAACCAATAGGCCAAGTAGGCACATGCCTAGGCCCGAAATGGTCAGGGGGGCCCGATGAAGGAGGGCATCAACATTGTTTTTTCCAAACAGCGATGGACCACTCCAGCATCGATCGGCAACGCGGGTCTCTCCCCCAATTGGCAACGTGGCCCCCCCTTCAATCGACGGAAAGTAAGACAAGCAAACAACATGGGTAAGAAAGGCAACGGGAACTGTAATTGTGCAAGCGGTGCTGCTTGCCCAAAGCTTCCCTCTGACGCAGCTTCCTGTTTCCACCTGGGCGTGTGGTGGGGTGGGTCGGGGCAGGGGGGCCCAATGTACTTGTGTGCCTAGGGGCCCTCGATGAATTAATCCTGCCCTGCTGGCCACTGAAGTCTGAATTAGACCCAGATAATCAATGTTGGCCCCTATCTGAATATCTAGATCAGCTGTGGCTACTGCGAATTGTTGACATTCAATGGCACCACATGGATAGCTACCCAGTTAAAGTAGGACACCAAAAACACTGTCCTAAGCTAACTGAAGATCTATCTGGATCCACCCCAGCTCTGTCACCAGATTGCCACAGCATTAACCAAAGAGTGCCATAATGAGCCAATGTTCAGTGGCAGTCTCTGGTTAAATGCTGTTGTATCCTTGCTCCTGGACCAGTCAGCATGACTTAATCAGGTGGAAAACACCCCTGTCCAGGTAAAAACCATGCTATTAAATTATTCCCATCCAACAAAAGTGGAATGCAGTAAGAAAAAGGGGAAGCTCTCCAATTACAAAAACAGTATGAAAAGCAAAAGACTTGCGACCAAAGACAAGTGGCCTATTCACTGAAAAAGAAGAAAAAGAGGACACTCCTTCCGTCTTCATACATTACTAATCTAAAATTAGATTAGCCAATCTCTAGGGAATTCTCTATATGGTGCCTGGTCCTTTGCATTATTTCCAGGCCATTTATTGGCAAAGAAAAGAGTTATAATGGAAACAAGGTGCCAAAATGGCAAACTGAGATGGAACTATACTTACAAGCCCTGTTACAGAATACAGTCCATTCTCGTTATTCGTGGTAGTATGGTTCCCAAAAAAGTTCCCGAACCACAAAATTGCAAATAACAAAACACACGTCTATGGGAAAATAGAGGTTAGGTTCCAGCAGGCTATTACTACTAATAAACATTTCTATAGCGCTACTAGACATACAAAGCACTGTATATCTAAACACAGAAGAGACAGTCCCTGTTCAAAAGAGCTTACAATCTAGTCAAGACAGACAAGCTGGACAACAAGGTGCATCAGTACACTGTGCGCAGGTTGAAGAATTACAGAGGGAATGATAAGACAGATATTGGTGCTTAGAAGGTGGGTTGGCATTTGGAATTGAAAGCATCTTCAAAAAAGTGGGCTTTGAGTCTGGATTTGAATACTGCCAGAGACTGAGCCTGAATAATGGATCCTTTAGGAAGATTAGAGTTAGGTTCCTGCTTGGAACAGCATTTGACAAAAACTATAGTAGAACATTTACCCCCACTTTTATAAAACCATTGTGTGGTTTTTAGCTCCAGCTGTGGCAGTAAAAGCTCCGAAGCTCATAGGAATTTTATGAGCGTTGGAGCTGTTACCGCAGTGGCCTATGCTAAAAACCGCACTACCATTTTTATAAAAAGGGGGGGGGGGTTAGAATGCTGCAAACATTTTTTTATATATAGATTTGAAGTGCTGCTTATAGAAGTAACATTCTTAAACAAAAAATTTGCACAGAACAGTGTTGGAAAATAAACATATAGTATTGCATAACCACAGTAAGCAATTAGTCTGCTCATCAACCAAAGCAATACACCGTGGTTTTCTCACCATTAGAAGTAATGCTATTCAATGATAAAACTGCACATACCAATGTTGGGAAATAAATACAGTAATGTAATATGCAGTATTGCACAACCACAGTAAGCAATTAGGGCCCCTTTTACAAAGACACAGTAGAGATTCTCCTGTGAAATAAAGCACCAAAGCACATAGGAATTGATTGGGCTTTGGTGCATTAGCCACACTGGGACACACTATTGGGCTTTCTGAAAGGGGCCCTTAGTGTATTCACTATTAGGACAATGAAGACTAAGGCAGTTCAACTGCAGCTTCAGAAATGTCGATGTATGAGATTCAGAAAACCCAACACAGCGTTGCCACATCTACTTCTTGGAAAGAAAAGCAGAGGCAGTCTCATTACTTTTCGATCAGCCCTTCTATATGTCTGTTTCCCAGGCTGCGTTGTGGCATCCTACCATATGCATCAGCCCGAGCACCCCTAAAAATTTTGGGACCTCACATGACCAGAGCAGGCATGCAGTCTGGGCATCTCTTCCCCTTCTGTCTATCTCCCTCTCTCCATCCCTACCCACACCAGGGGTGTCTTTCTTATCATAGATTTTGGTATCATCCACAAAGAGACAAACTTTACCAGACAGTCTTTCTATAATATGGCTTACACAAAGTACTGTGAGCCATTTTACAGACATCGGAAAGGGAAAGGAGTAAGGGGGCTGCGCTCCTGCCCCTAATGGCTCCCCTTCTTGACTACCAGATATTCAGGTAGGCCCGGGGGGGGGAGGGGATGCGAGCTACCTAGACATGGGATTTGGGTAACGTGACCATTTATTTTTTTTCATCAAAACGGGACATCTATTAATATTCAGCCCCACCCCCATCTCGCCCTAGCCCCACCCCATCCTGTCCTAGCCCCCAATTTCATCCATTCATTTTTCATGTACACACAATATCTTATTAATTCATAATGGTAAACATAAAATTTTTAAAAAAACACAAAGCACGTTGTACACAGAGAAAATGTTAATTATCATTTACGAGTTTTGGGTTTTTTTCAAAGATGTCAAGGCAGATTACTTTAAAATATGCAATGTCACCTCAGTAACTATAGAAAAATAGACAAATATAGTGCAAAATATAGACAGCAGATATAAATTCTCAAAACGGACACATTTTGATCACTAAATTTAAAATAAAATCATTTTTCCTACCTTTGTTGTCTGGTGATTTCATTAGTCTCTGGTTGCACTTCCTTCTGACTGTGCATCCAATCTTTCTTTCTTTCACATCCAACATTTCTTTCACAATCCAGCCCCATCCCCTTTGGGTCCAGGTCTCGCTCTCTTTTCCCTATGTTTCCCTCCCCAGATCCAGTGTCAGTTCTCATTTGTACCTTTGTTCCAGGTCTCCCTCTCTCTCCCTCCTCTGTTATGATCTTAAATCTCCCTGTTCTTCCCCAGGGTCTCTCCCCCTCTGTCTGAACCTCCCATAGTCCTGCATCTGCCTCTTGTCTTTCTCCTTTGGTTCAGGCCTTTCTTCTTCCCTCCCAGCAGATTTTAGCATATCTCTCTCCTCCTTTTCTCCCCTCAGATCTGGTATCTGTCTCTTCCTCTTTTCCTCCTCCCAGGTCTGGTATCTGTCTCCTCCCCTTCCCCCCTGCTCAAGCATCTCTCTCTCTCTGCTCCTGTTCTTCCTTCTCAATTTATTTTCTGCCTCTGTCTAAATTCTTTCTTACTATTCAGTCCTCAATTTCCCTCTTTCATTGTGTCTAACTAAAGCTTGCCACCCCTTTCCCTCACCCCTTCCAGTATCTAACTCTATCCTCTTCCGTCAGTCCAGCATGTGCCCTTTTTTCTTTCTTCTCTCCACTTCCTTCCAGCGTCTACTCCCCGCTCTCACCCCCTTCCATTCAATGTCTGCCCCCTCCCCACACTTCCATTCAGCACCGGTTCCCCTCTCTCTACCCCTTCCATCTACTGTTCACCCTCTCTCACCCCTCCCATCCACTGACCTCTCTGCCCTTTCCATCCAGTGTCCACCCTCTCTCTCAGTGTCCACTCTCTATCTCTCTTCCATATGGCAATTTCCCTCTTTCTATGTCCCTTCAATAAGCTGTCTGTCCTGTGCCCCTTCTCTCCTTTGTACATGATTCATTTCAGCTTCAGCCTTCTTCATTTTTCTGTCTCCACCCCTTCCCCTGCGCTCTGGCATCTATCTCTTCTCCTTTCCTTCCTTCCTTCCCACTCAACCCCATGGCCTGGCATCACACACATTTCCTTCTCTTCTATCTCTCCCTCCCCCTCCATGCTCTGGCATCTCCTCTCCTTCCTTTCCTTCTGGTCTGGCATCTGTCTCCTTAGTTTCCCTTCCCTTGTACCCTGGCACCTCTATGCTCTCTTCTATATCTTCCTCCCCCTCCATTATCTGGCATTTTCTCTCCTTCCTTTCTCTCCCTCCCTCCTTCCTTGCCCCTGGTCTGGCATCTGTAAGGAGAGGACGTTCGGGCCAGCGATTGGCTGGCCCTGAACATCCTCTTTGATGTCAGAATTGACATTGGGAAGAAGGCTTCTGGGCGCGATTAGGCAGGAAGGTAAGCGGAGGAGCAGCGGCGGTGGACCGGGGGGAGGAGGGGGGAGTTTAAATCGGGCCGGAAGCGACGCCTTTTTTTTTTTTTTTTTTGGTGTGGCAGGGAGGGACAGGAAATGATCGCCTGTCCCCAAAGCTGTGTGTGGGGACAATGGAACAGGGGATCCGAAAACGGGACTGTCCCGTTCAAAACGGGATGTATGGTCACCTTAAGTATACATAATGGCACCATATGTCCTGTTTTGAATGGTACTGTCCTAATTTTAGATCCCCTGCCCCGTTATCCCCAAGCACAGCTTCGGGATGTCGAAATGCCCTGTTTTCAGAGAGAATGTCCTAAAGCTGTGCATGGGGACAACGGGGCAGGGGATCTACAATCAGGACAGTCCCATTCAAAACAGGACACATGGTCAGCTTGGGCTCTCTCCCTGCTTCCCTGCCACCGACGCAGCAACAAGGCCAGGCCAGGCGAGTGCAGCAAATGCAAAAGGCCGGCCCACAAGCCTTTTCCCCGACATCAATTCTGACATTGGAGAGGAAGTTCAGGGCCAGCCAGGCAGCGATTGGCTGGCCCAGAACTTCCATTCCAACATTAGAATTGACATTGGGGGAAGGCTTCTGGGCCGGCGGTTGTGCAGTCGCTGCATTCGCCTTGTCTGGCCCTACTGCTGCGTCGGCAGCGGAGAAGCAGGGAGAACTTGGCAGTTTGGGTGGCATGGGGGGAGGCAGGGAAAGAGAAAGAAAAAAAAGTTAGGGGAGTATGGCAGTTGTGGCTTGGGAGGGCAGGGAGGCGGCAGTAGCTGGGAGGGGGGGGCAGAGAGAGAGAGAAAGAAAGAAAGACAGAAAGGGGGGCAGGGAGAGAGAAAGACAGAAAGAAAGGATGCACAGTTAGAAGGAAATTCAACCAGAGACTCACCAGACAACAAAGGTAGGAAAAATGATTTTATTTTCAATTTAGTGATGAAAATGTGTCAGTTTTGAGAATTTATATCTGCTGTCTATATTTTACACTATACAGTATTTGTCTATTTTTCTATAGTTGTTACTGAGATGATATTGCATATTATAAAGTCATCTGTCTTGACCTCTGAAAACCCCCCAAATAGAAATGATAATTAATATTTTTTCTGCATACAATGTGCTTTGTGGGTTTTTTTTTTTAATTTTATGGTTACCATTATGAATTAATAAGATATTGTGTGTACATGGGGCTGGAGTAGGGCTAGGGTGGGATTGGGGGGCACGACTGAAAATCAGTAGATGTCCCGTTTTGCTGAAAAAAATAAATGGTCATGTTATATATACAGTTCTTATCTGGCCAGGGCTTAATATCAGGTTAGACAGCTAAGTTTATAGTGACCAAAAATAAAATGGATTTTCAATGCCAGTCACCGGAAATGGCCCGGTCTTGAATATATGGGCTCAGCGTCGACCATGGGAGTCTGCTTCCCATTGGCTGAATATTGACCCCATTGTGTATTAGTAGAAGGGCCCCTTAATATCAAACTGATCTAGGCAGTTAACAATAATGCATACTTAGTGGAAATTTGACAATATAATAAAAGCAAAACATGGGGCTCCTTTTACAAAGGTGCGCTAGGGTTTTTAGCGCACGTACCAGATTAGCACGCACTATAGCGCGCACTAGCTGGAAAACTACCGCCTTCTCAAGAGGAGGCGGTAGCGGCTAGCGCGTGCGGCATTTTAGCGCGCGCTATTCCGCACATTAAGGCCCTAACTTGCCTTCGTAAAAGAAGCCCATAGAATGGTGCCTAAAAACACTATTCCCCTTTAGTCACAGAGCCACTCTTAACCATAAGCCAGAGGAAGCAAATGAGTATTCAGCAATATGGGACATCTCAAGTAATCTTGTTTTAATGCATAGGGCCACTGGTTAAACATCCCATACTATGAGGTCTACAAAAGCAAAAGCAGAAATCCCACAGTGAAGACACAACCCATCTCAGATGATTGCAAACTGTTCCAGGGCCACTAGGGACTCAGTATGTCCCTTAAATTCAAGAACCGTTTTCATCCAGGGCATTAGATACTGAACAACAGACTTTGATGTTTATTGTGATCTGCATTAATCCTTTTGCATATTAATAGGATGCTTTGCATGCAACGGGGCTTATTAATTCAGTACACAATGTGCTCACTGGTTTGCAGAAGTGTCAGTGTGCCATTTCCAATAGCATATGATAACGCTCTTATCATACATTTAGAATTCAGCAACTCATCATGTCAACTTGATGAGCAAACCCAAGTGAATGCAAGCTCAAACGCCTCTTTTCATTGTACCTAATATATTAATTCAGCCTATAGCAATGACAAGATTCTGTGTTAAATATGTAATTTAAAAATCTCAGCTCTAAATCACTGATTAAGGTGAGGTGGACTTTCAGAAAGTAATCATTCCGCTTCAGTCCGAAGAGATACCAGTAAATCATAATTGGTCCAAAATAGTTTGCTTATAGTGTTGCTTCCTTTTTTTTATCTTTCCAATTTTTATTAAAGTTTTACATAAAAGTTAACTTAGGCCTCCTTTTACTAAGGTGCATTAGGGCATTAACGCGCGGAGTAGAGCGCGATACAATGCCAAACACACTAGACGCTAATACCTCCATAGAGTTTGCATTAGTATTTTCATCTATAGCATGGTTTTGCGCGCGCTAATATTTAGTGTGCGCTAAAAATGCTAGCGCACCGCAGTAAAAGGAGCCCTTAAAGTTGCCCTTCTTCATTGTTAGAACTTTGGTAACCATATGCTGTCAACTCCTTGAAGTTTCAGATTCTATGCCGGCCACCGTCTTCCCTTTGCTTAAGTTTGACTAAGGAGAAGGGTAAAAATGACCATCTCTGCTCCCCAAAAAACATTGTAAGAGAAAAATCCAATAGTCAATGACCAATTTCTTAAATTGCTTTTGCTTTTTTTCAAGAATTAACTAACTTCCCCTAACCTAGGCCCTCTTTTACTATGCCACGGTAGATGTTTCTACCGTGGTCTGGAGCACTAAATTCTCTGACACTGCTCTGATGCTCATAGGAATTCTAAAAGTGTTGGGGCAACATCATAGCATCTAATGCTCTGGGCTGTGGTAGAAACTTATATTGCAGTTTAGTAGAAAGCGGAGGGGTGGGGGGGGGGGGAGGAGGGGAGGGGAGAGCTATTGATGGACTACTTAAATGAATGCTGTGCTATCCTTCACCAGATGTTAGTAAATGATTCTGTAAATTGTTCAGGTTAGACTGGAGTGTATAGGGGGGTTCTAACTGTGTTAAAATGCTAACTAATCTGCTTCATTCCCAAATATTTCTCATTTCTCCCAAATCTGCTCCATTCCCAAATATTTCTCATTTCTCATTGTACACATTTAGAAATCACAGATTTGGGTTGTAAACAAAATCATGCTAAAGTTGCCATTTACACAGCTTGCACTTGATTGCAAGCATTATATTTTATTGGGTTTTGGGATTGGAATTAATTGGTTAGTTCACTTCTTATCTGGCAATATTACTAAAGACAAAAATGGAAGACAGAAACTAGTCAGCAGTAACAACATTGAGCCTAATTTATGATGAATGAAGCTCCAAGATTGCCTCATAGCGCACCCTTAAGGATAAAGAAAACTGCACTTTAAAAAAAAATCTTTATTTATATTTTGAAAATTTATACAGTATATGCATACAAAGTTATTCAGGAAAAACAGAGAGCATAATTAATCAAGAAAAATCTATAATTGACTAAATAAGAAAGAAAAACTTACTCTTTCATAGACTACAATAAAAAGGAAAAAGAAGAGGGAGGAGTGGGCAGAAAACAAAAAGGAGATAAAAGGAAGAAAAATGATTAAGGAAAAGGCATTAAACTGCTCAGCATTAAATTCATCAGGTCTACCTCCACTGCCTTGTACTTCCTCTCCTGCAATACATGCTGTCGGGGAACTGCCTGCTCCAACCCGAGTTAACGCCGGACACATCGGAAGAGAACAGCTTGAGGAAGGACCTAGCAAAACTTGAAGAATAGTCTTAAATTTGGTAGCTAAGATTTAATGCTATTAAATGCAAGGTCATGCATTTGGGTTCCAAATACCCAAGGGAACGGTACAACTTAAAGAATGATGATATAAAGGTGACCAAACAGGAGGGGCCAAAGGCTACTGGGCCTATTCCGGTTGGCCCAGGCGCCTCAGGCCCCACCTGTGGGTGGGGTTTGAGCCGCCTGGGCCAATCAGGCCCTAAAGCCAGCCATTCCTGTGATGGCTGGCCTGCTGGCCGGACGGGCTTGGTACCCGTCTGTCTGTCCAACGATGTTAAGGTAGGGGGGGATTGGGGGTGGGGGGGATTGAAGTGTTGGCAGGGGGTCTTGCGGGTCATCGGGGGGGCCCATCGGAGGTTCGAGGGAGCGAGCATGGGTGCGTCGAGGGCAGGAGGGCCTGGGATCTCTCCTGCCTGTATTTTAGTGGGGGTGGGGGGTAGGTGGTTTGCCTGGGCAGGAGGGGTTGGGCTCCCTCCTGCCTGATCTTGTAGGGGGGTCATGTGGCCAGGAGGGCTTGGGCTCCCTCCTGGCCCGATCGTTATTGGCAGAGGGAGGGTTAGAGGATTGCCTGGGCAAGAGGGCTTGGTCTCCCTCTTGCCACAATCGTAGTCAGCGGGGCCATGAGGGCTTGGGCTCTCTCCTGGCCCGATTGGATCGGGGGGAGGGATGGATCACCGCAGGAGAGATGGGTCATCTCTCCTGCCGCTTTAACAATAAGGCATCTCTCTTGCCCCGATGGTTGCGGTGGGGGGTGGGTAGGTTGCCGGGTCGCTGAGCTGATCGTGCCAGCCGCCAACAGCTTAGCGGCCCCTTTTTCGGCACTTATACCTGTTTTGACTTGGTCTGTCAAAACGTATAAGTACCGACTAGGCAACCTGTCAAAATGTTTAGTTATACCTGCTGTATGCCTAGGTCTAGGTCAGCTCACCTCCCGCCCACAGCCCGCCTTTCCCCTCCTCTAAAAACGCCTCTTTTCGCTCTATGCGTTTAGAGGCAGGGGAAAGGCCTAAGTTGGTTTTAGATACATCTAAAACCAGCTTTGATTATGGGTACTTGGACGATCAGGTTTTTTGATCGTCTAAGTACCCATTTAGGCTACTTTTTAGATGTTATTTTTTTATTATGAGCCCCATAGACACCCCCCTCCCAGATTCTATAAAGGTTGTTCAAATTTGGACACCCAAATTTGCATGTAATCCTGGGTTGCGCATGCAGCCTAATTTCAATTATTGATATTCATTGGTGCCAATTAAGTGTTGTACATGCATCTGGCTACATGCTATAATGCAAGAAGAAACAAAAAATAATCTGGAGAAATGATGTTCCTCAGATGAACTTTATTGATATTAAAATAATATCAAAACTTGGCAAACCACATTAAAACCTCTAGGACTCAGTCTTCTGAAAAGCCTTGGACCCTGGACTCAACACGGTCCGTGTTTCGACAGAATGTCTTCTTCAGGAGTCCCTATAAGTCCTATGGTAAAGATTTGTGGGTAAATATGCTAATCCAAATTAACTGATCCGTAAAAACTGCATGTAAGACATAGGCTCAAAAAGCCAAATAAAACATTTTGAGTCCAGGATCCAAGGCTTTTCAGCCGACTGAGTCCTAGAGGTTTTATGCAGTTTGCCATTTTTAATATTATTTTAATATCAATAAAGTCCATCTCAGGAACATCATTTCTCCACATTGTTTTTTGTTTCTTCTTGGATTTGTCGGTGGAGATAATTGGGTCAATTCTTTTGTTTACATGCTATAATGCCGCATGCCCTAATTTAATAGCATGCAAATCAAAAGGGGTGTGGCCATGGGAGGGACATGGGTGGGCCAGGGCATTCTCAAAAGATGTGCACAGTTTTATAAAATTCTGGGGATCCATGCCCAGCTTACATGCTAGGATTTACACCAGGCTTCAGTTGGTATAAGTCCTTATACCAAAGTTGGGTGCGGGAATTCTCCCTAAGTGCTATTCTTTAAAGGACATTCATCGTAGAATGCTAAATCCTGAGCACTGATTTTTCCTGGCATCTTTTTTTTGGTCTAAAGACACTATTCAAAATAGAAGATCATAAAATGTATGTAAAGGGTAAGCGATTGGAGCTTGTATACTGCCTTTAAAGCAATTTACATACAGGCACTTCAAGCATTTTCCCTATCTGTCCTGGTGGGCTAACAATCTATCTAATATACCTGGGGCTAGGAAGGATTAAGTGATTTGCCCAGGGTCACAAGGAGCAGCATGGGGATTGAAGGGTGCTGAGACTATAGCTCTAACCAGTACACCACACTCTTCTCAAAGTGCTGAAGGAGTAGGAAAGGAGGGAAAGAGGACAAGGAGGAGCAAGGAAAGACAGTGAAAAAAATTGAAGGGGAAAGTGAAAAAAAAAAAATTTGAAGGGAAAGAGTGTGGTGTAGATGATGATGGGCTCAGTGTGTTATCATTATCTACCATATACATGTATGCTAGTATGCTAGTAATGAAAGATAACAAGAAATCATGAAAACATCATTGCTCCTTCTCTAACCTCCATTACCAAGAAGTATTCCAAATTAATCAAGTGCTTGAAATTGTGCAATTCATGTTTTCAAGTCAAAAGATAAATATATCTCAAAAAAATCAAAGTGGAATAGTCTTTAAAACCACAGGCTTCTTATTGTCTATGCAAAAATTTCAATCTGCCATTCAGCAGTTGCTTTTAAATGTTGTTACTGCTACAAAAGCTGATTTCTTATTAGCTTCCATTACCAGTATATATGGTAGATAATGATATCACACTGAGCACCATTATATTATATTATTTCATTTATTTTATTAAGTTGAACACATGCACCGCGGAGAACCAGCACTTGGATTCACACTGTACCGGGAGATGCCCCTGAGGTTGCCCCTGACGAAGGCTACGAAATGGGACTCTGTAGGGCAATCAGCTGGCACCTCGTAAAAATTACAGAGGTCAGCAGATTAAGATAAGTTCCTTGAGTATTTTTTTGACCTATAGTAAAAAAGATTGATTTACACAGGAACTTCTCAAATGATGCCAAATTAGATGCGATTTCAATTTGTGATCTTAAATTCTTCAGATTGATTCATACAAGACACTAGGGTATTTGGGCTGCTAGTTAGGTTCTTTGTTATAGTATTTACTATAAAGAAATAAAAAATATATATTTTTTTAATATATTAAATTATAGTAGCTATAGGAAGTCGGCCCATTGGGTGTATAAAGTGATGTAAGTAGGTAACGTCTGCCGGGCACTTCTGTCCTGCTGGTGGTATTGAACCCGGCTGAACTCGCTTAAAAATTTGATCTAAGCAAGTTCCCACCTACTGATTGACACCCTTTATAGCTGGGCTTTATTTGCTACTACAGTATAAGCTAAACAGACCCATTACCCATGTGGCATTTGAAGAATAAGAGAGCAGGTCTTTATTTGTAGTCACATGATTAATAAAACATTTTTTTGAAAGTAATAATATATAAATTTTATGATCATCTATTATGAATAGTGTCTTTAGACTTACCTCTCCTGTACAAAAGTGCACTAGCGTTTATAGTGCTGGCTGCTGTGGTAACAGCTCCAACGCTCATAGAATTCCTATGAGCATCCAAGCTGTTACCACCGTGGCTGGTGCTAAAAATGCTTGCATGGCTTTGTAAAGGAGGGGGTTATTAAAGATCAGTTTTTGATTAAAACTCCCAATTTTTATTTTGTTGTAAAATCTATGGGCTCCTTTTATGCGTTTTTAGTGGACGCAGGAAATTACCGTGCGCTACACTTCTAGAACTAACACCAGCTCAATGCTGGCGTTAAGGTCTAGCACGCTATTCCGCGCGTTAAAGCCCTAGCACACCTTAGTAAAAGGAGCCCTATGCTTGGTACCATTTACTGAATCCAGTCCAGATTGTATAGCTCTACATAGGTATTGAAGTTTCTCATAAACCATCCCCTTGCCTTCCCTATTACTTGTATTCTTGGAAAATCTTTTCTTTCAAGTTCTTTTCCATTAACTTCATTTGCTTGTCATGAATGACACCCCAATGCAATTAGCTTCAATCTATCAAATCCCTCTTCCTGATTAAACTTCTGTCTGTAAAATTTGAACCTCTTACCTAGGATCTATCCCCTCAAAGGCAGAAGAAATTAGATGAATATAGCAGCT